>NC_068361.1:15711057-15831057 GCF_020536995.1 Dreissena polymorpha
TTTGTCGGTCTGTCCCGAAATTTCATCCGATCTTCACCAAACTTGGTCACAAGTTGTATCTAGATGATGTCTAGGTCAAGTTTGAATATGGGTCATGCCTGGTAAAAAAAACTAGGTCACAAGGTCACTTAGTGCTTTTAAAACACAAAGTTTGTCTGGACCATAACTATTTCATTTATTGTTAGATTTTTAATTGACTTGGTTTTGATTTGTTCACCATCATGGGACCGTGTGTCGCGCGAAAGAATTGCGTCGATATCTCCAAGAACTTAGATCAAGGTCACTTTTGGAGTTCAAGGGTAAAATGCTTGTCCGGGCCATAACTTTTGTCATTCATTGTGAGATTTTAAAATCATTTGGAACATTTGTTAACCATCATTGGAGGGTGTGTCGCGCAAAGAATTTCATCTTGTCCGGGCAATAACTGTGTTGTTCTTTTTGAGATTTTAAAATCAGTTGGAACATTTCACCATCATTGGAAGGTGTGTTGTGCGAAAGAATTACGTCGATATCTCCAAGGTCAAGGTCACACTTTGAGTTCAATGTCAAAAATGGCCATAAATGAGCTTTTCTGGGCCATAACTATGTAGTTCATTGTGAGATTTAAAAATCATTGGCACATTTGTTCACTGTCATATGACTTGTGTGTCACGTGAAAGAGTTACGTCAATATCTCGAAGGTCAAGGTCACACTTTGTTCAAAGGTAAAAGAAGGCCATAACTATGTTGTTCATTGTGAGATTTTAAAATCATGTGTTCACCGTTATGGATGGTGTGTGGCAGGAAGAATTATGTCGATATCTCCAAGGTCAAGGTCATGCTTTAAGTTCAAAGGTCAAAATGGCCATAAATGATAATGGCATAATAATTCTTAAAAATAGCCATTAATTAGATTCTCTTGTGTGGATGGGGCACGTGGGGGTATAGGTCACGTCTGTGACAAAGCTCTAGTTTCTTTAAGTGTTGTGGCAGATAATTGAGATTATATTATTTGTAGGGCTGTGTAATTTACAATATGGTACTGTGCAGACTTTCACAAGCTGTCAACAAAATAGCATATGGCAACGTTTGTGTTCAATTATATTGATATTGAAATAAAAGTGAGGTCAGGGGAACTATGGATTGCTACTGTTGTTATGATGGAAGTATTGTTGACACTGGAATATTATGGTCTTCTTGAAATTTTATAGGTTGCCCTGATGTTGTATGCTGTTGAAAATGGTAAAGTCAATGAGTGGAAGGGAAGGCAGATGAAGGACATAGTAGTAGAAGGTTTGATTATAAGAATTTTATTAATATAATTCATTTTACTGAATTGGGATGGAGAATTTTTGTTACTTTCTCTCCTATGGCTGTCAGTAAATTCGACTGAATGATCATTCTTCAGAACAAAACAGAGCGCTTGAGAACAGACAACGATGTAAAACATTGTTTGAAAGGCGGGGCCCTTGTTTTGGCCACGTTAATTCAATAAGTCTAAAATTTTACGTGGTAAAAATAGGCAAACCTATTTTATGTGCCTTGAAAATTGTTTATCCTCTTAAAGAAATGCTAATGCAACAAAATACTTTTTAACAACCTTGAAGTATTGAAAATATTTACTGTCGTATCAAGAGTGACTTCTGGTTATTTTTTTCTAAATAGTTATTTCTAAAATAAAAAAATCATTTTTTACAGATTTACCTCTTCCAATTGAAGACGAAGATGGCCATCAAGAAGGTAAAATAGTTATTTATACCCATGATAGATCATTGGCCACTGTTCATTTGTATTATGAAAGTGGTCCATAACAGAGTCATTGTTATGGTAGCCCATTAAAAAAAAAGGGAGTATAGGAATACCTTTAGATTTGGACACCTTATGAAATAGTTTATATGCTCAATTAGACATTTCTGTTTCTGAGTTATTTTAATGATTTAAAGGATAAATAACTTACTTGCAAGTATGAAGATTTTCTGATTTAAATTGTAAGCAGGTCTTATAACATATTTTAGTGGGGGATATGTGTGTTGTTATTTTGTGTACATCTCATACCTTATACCGAAAAGCATAAAAAAACACGTTTAGAAGTGCTTTTGGAAAACAAAACATTTCCTTTGGTATTTCTATTATCATATAATAAAGGCCCACCTATTGATGATAAAGACATGACCCAACTGTAGACTATATATTCTAGTACAATTTTCTGTTGTCCAAGCCAATATATATTTATGCCACCCTTCGAAGAAGAGGGGGTATTTTGCTTTGCACATGTCGGTCGGTCTGTCGGTCGGTTCGTCCACCAGGTGGTTTCCGATGATAACTCAAGAACGCTTTGGGCTAGGATCATGAAACTTCATAGGTACATTGATCATGACTTGCAGATGACCCCTATTGATTTTGAGGTCACTAGGTCAAAGGTCAAGGTCACAGTGACCCGAAATAGTAAAATGGTTTCGGGATGATAACTCAAGAACGCATACGCCTAGGATCATGAAACTTCATGGGTAGATTGATCATGACTCGCAGATGACCCCTATAGATTTTGAGGTCAAAGGTCAAGGTCACGGTGACCCAAAATAGTAAAATGGTTTCCGGATGATAACTCAAGAACGCATACGGCTAGGATCATGAAACTTCATGGGTAGATTGATCATTACTCGCAGATGACCCCTATTGATTTTGAGGTCACTAGGTCAAAGGTCAAGGTCACGGTGACCCGAAATAGTAAAATGGTTTTCGGATGATAACTCAAGAAAGCATATGCCTAGGATCATGAAACTTCATAGGTAGATTGATCATGACTCGCAGATGACCCCTATTGATTTTGAGGTCACAAGGTCAAGGTCACAGTGACCCGAAATAGTCAAATGATTTTCGAATGATAACTCAAGAACGCTTTTGCCTAGGATCATGACACTTCATAGGTACATTGATCGTGACTTGCAGATGACCCCTATTGATTTTCAGGTCACTAGGTCAAAGGTCGAGGTCACAGTGACAAAAGTCGTATTCACACAATGGCTGCCAGTACAACGGACAGCCCATATGTGGGGCATGCATGTTTTACAAACAGCCCTTGTTTCTATAGATTTCAGCAAGACCCACCAATGGATAATAGACATACAAGACCCCACTGTTGACATTATATGCTTACAGGCATTGAGGCAACTATACAGGAGTCAGAGCCTCTCATGATACAACAGGCCAGTGTTAACTGTGCTGATCAAATGCAATCTACAGGTTTCACTTTGGTTCTTTCAGAGTCCATGTCAACTGCTGACAGTGAAGAGCCAGGCAGTCTGACCCATGATAGGAGGGAGCCAAGTGAAGAGCCAGCCAGTCTGACCCATGATAGAAGGGAGCCAAGTGAAGAGCCAGCCAGTCTGACCCATGGTATTTCTATTATCATATAATAAAGGCCCACCTATTGATGATAAAGACATGACCCAACTGTAGACTATATATTCTAGTACAATTTTCTGTTGTCCAAGCCAATATATATTTATGCCACCCTTCGAAGAAGAGGGGGTATATTGCTTTGCTCATGTCGATCGGTCCGTCCGTCCACCAGGTGGTTGTCATACGATAACTCAAGAACGCTTGGGCCTAGGATCATGAAACATCATAGGTACATTGATCATGACTTGCAGATGACCCCTATTGATTTTGAGGTCACTAGGTCAAGGTCACGGTGATCGAAATTGTAAAATGGTTTCCGGATTATAACTCAAGAAAAGGTCAAGGTCACAGTGACCCGAAATAGTCAAATGATTTTCGAATGATAACTCAAGAACGCTTTTGCCTAGGATCATGACACTTCATAGGTACATTGATCGTGACTTGCAGATGACCCCTATTGATTTTCAGGTCACTAGGTCAAAGGTCAAGGTCACAGTGACAAAAGTCGTATTCACACAATGGCTGCCAGTACAACGGACAGCCCATATGTGGGGCATGCATGTTTTACAAACAGCCCTTGTTTCTATAGATTTCAGCAAGACCCACCAATGGATAATAGACATACAAGACCCCACTGTTGACATTATATGCTTACAGGCATTGAGGCAACTATACAGGAGTCAGAGCCTCTTATGATACAACAGGCCAGTGTTAACTGTGCTGATCAAATGCAATCTACAGGTTTCACTTTGGTTCTTTCAGAGTCCATGTCAACTGCTGACAGTGAAGAGCCAGGCAGTGTGACCCATGATAGGAGGGAGCCAAGTGAAGAGCCAGCCAGTCTGAGCCATGATAGAAGGGAGCCAAATCCTCAAGGTATAAATGCAATTATACCCCCACAAACAAAGTTTAGGGATGTATATAGGAGTGAACTTGTCGGTCGGTTCGTATTAAGTGTCCACCCTCTAATTCAAGTTGTTTTCATCTAATCTTCACCAAACTTGTCTGTTGGTCTGTCGGTCGGTCCGTCTGTATTAAGTGTCCGCTCTCTAATTCAAGTTGTATTCATCCGATCTTCGGTCAGATGTTGTATCTAGAGGATACCTAGGTGAAGTGTGAATATGGGTCATGCCGGATCAAAAACTAGGTCACGGGGTCACTTAGTGCGTTTTTAACATTGAGCATGGTTTGGGCTGTTTTTTGTGAAGACAACATGCAAAATATTTTGTGTTCATTAAGGCATTTATGCTTGCCATCTCATCTGTTATGAACAGTTTATTTGTGAAATGAGAGGATTAATACCCGAATAATCTACAACTACAAAAGATATTATTTAACTTTTGAGAATGATTTTATTATACCCCCACAAACGAAGTTTAGGGGGTTATATTGGAGTTAGCTTGTAGTGTTTCATCTAGAAAGGCAGAGGGGCATGGCGCATGACTTGAAAAAAGGGCATTTTGCACTGAGATTCTCTTAAAAAGGGCGCATTGGGTGTTTTTGAAACTTTTAATCACAGCTTAAAACTTTGATTTAAACATTGTACATGTCATTTTTCGTGAGAAATTCTCGCGAAATGTGTTCTTAAAATACATAGCTATTGAGTAGACATGTGAATTTATTATTATATTTTTTGGAGAACATTCAAATCGGATGCAAAACACAAAAATGTTACTGATCACGGCGGCTCTAAACTGAAAGTAAACTTCATGGAGCAGGTCGTCATTAAATTACAAAATTTGCTATACGTTTTTTAAAATCGGCTCAGATTTATCTTGTAATAGACTGTACTTCGGAACTCTGCTAAGTACAAATGTAATTAAAATCTTTACCGTTACGGCCCTTGTTACGTTACGACCCAGAATGTGGCTCATGAATTTGTTTGGGTCTCTAATGTATGTATTGATTTTCTTCTACATCAGTACCTCATCGAGACGTTCATAATAAAGGCCCACCTATTGATGATAAAGACATGACCCAACTGTAGACTATATATTCTAGTACAATTTTCTGTTGTCCAAGCCAATATATATTTATGCCACCCTTCGAAGAAGAGGGGGTATATTGCTTTGCTCATGTCGATCGGTCCGTCCGTCCACCAGGTGGTTGTCATACGATAACTCAAGAACGCTTGGGCCTAGGATCATGAAACATCATAGGTACATTGATCATGACTTGCAGATGACCCCTATTGATTTTGAGGTCACTAGGTCAAGGTCACGGTGATCGATATTGTAAAATGGTTTCCGGATTATAACTCAAGAACGCATACGCCTAGGATCATGAAACTTCATGGGTAGATTGATCATGACTCGTAGATGAACCCTATAGATTTTGAGGTCACATGGTCAAAGGTCAAGGTCACAGTGACCCGAAATAGTCAAATGATTTTCGAATGATAACTCAAGAACGCTTTTGCCTAGGATCATGACACTTCATAGGTACATTGATCGTGACTTGCAGATGACCCCTATTGATTTTCAGGTCACTAGGTCAAAGGTCAAGGTCACAGTGACAAAAGTCGTATTCACACAATGGCTGCCAGTACAACGGACAGCCCATATGTGGGGCATGCATGTTTTACAAACAGCCCTTGTTTCTATAGATTTCAGCAAGACCCACCAATGGATAATAGACATACAAGACCCCACTGTTGACATTATATGCTTACAGGCATTGAGGCAACTATACAGGAGTCAGAGCCTCTCATGATACAACAGGCCAGTGTTAACTGTGCTGATCGAATGCAATCTACAGGTTTCACTTTGGTTCTTTCAGAGTCCATGTCAACTGCTGACAGTGAAGAGCCAGGCAGTCTGACCCATGATAGGAGGGAGCCAAGTGAAGAGCCAGCCAGTCTGAGCCATGATAGGAGGAAGCCAAGTGAAGAGCCAGCCAGTCTGACCCATGGTATTTCTGTTATCATAGAATAAAGGCCCACCTATTGATGATAAAGACATGACCCAACTGTAGACTATATATTCTAGTACAATTTGTCAGTAGATTGATCATGACTCGCAGATGACCCCTATTGATTTTGAGGTCACTAGGTCAAAGGTCAAGGTCACAGTGACCCGAAATAGTAAAATGGTTTCTGGATGATAACTCAAGAACGCATACGCCTAGGATCATGAAACTTCATGGGTAGATTGATCATTACTCGCAGATGACCCCTATAGATTTTGAGGTCAAAGGTCAAGGTCACGGTGACCCGAAATAGTAAAATGGTTTCCGGATGATAACTCAAGAACGCATACGGCTAGGATCATAAACTTCATGGGTAGATTGATCATTACTCGCAGATGACCCCTATTGATTTTGATGTCACTAGGTCAAAGGTCAAGGTCACGGTGACCCGAAATAGTAAAATGGTTTTCGGATGATAACTCAAGAAAGCATATGCCTAGGATCATGAAACTTCATAGGTAGATTGATCATGACTCGCAGATGACCCCTATTGATTTTGAGGTCACAAGGTCAAAGGTCAAGGTCATGGTGACCCGAAATAGTAAAATGATTTTCGGATGATAACTCAAGAACGCTTTTGCCTAGGATCATGACACTTCATAAGTACATCGATCGTAACTCGCAGATGACCCCTATTGATTTTCAGGTCACTAGGTCAAAGGTCAAGGTCACAGTGACAAAAAACGTATTCACACAACGGCTGCCACTACAACGGACAGCCCATATGGGGGGCATGCATGTTTTCTATAGATTTCAGCAAGACCCACCAATGGATAATAGACATACAAGACCCCACTGTTGACATTATATGTTTACAGGCATTGAGGCAACTGTTGAAGACACCCACAGTCTAGAATCTATACAGGAGTCGGAGCCTCTCATGATACAACATGCCAGTGTTGACTGTGCTGATCATATGCAATCTACAGGTTTTACTTTGGTTCTTTCAGAGTCCATGTCAACTGCTGACAGTGAAGAGCCAGGCAGTCTGACCCATGATAGAAGGGAGCCAAGTGAAGAGCCAGCCAGTCTGACCCATGATAGGAGGGAGCCAAGTGAAGAGCCAGCCAGTCTGACCCATGGTATTTCTGTTGTCATATAATAAAGGCCCATCTATTGATGATAAAGACATGACCCAACTGTAGACTATATATTCTAGTACAATTTTCTGTTGTCCAAGCCAATATATATTTATGCCACCCTTCGAAGAAGAGGGGGTATATTGCTTTGCTCATGTCGATCGGTCCGTCTGTCCACCAGGTGGTTGTCATACGATTACTCAAGAACGCTTGGGCCTAGGATCATGAAACATCATAGGTACATTGATCATGACTTGCAGATGACCCCTATTGATTTTGAGGTCAAAAGGTCAAGGTCACGGTGACCCGAAATAGTAAAATGATTTTCCGATGATAACTCAAGAACGCTTTTGCCTAGGATCATGACACTTCATAGGTACATTGATCGTGACTTGCAGATGACCCCTATTGATTATCAGGTCACTAGGTCAAAGGTCAAGGTCACAGTGACAAAAAACGTATTCACACAATGGCTGCCACTACAACGGACAGCCCATATGGGGGGCATGCATGTTTTCTATAGATTTCAGCAAGATCCACCAATGGATAATAGACATACAAGACCCCACTGTTGACATTATATGTTTACAGTCATTGAGGCAACTGTTGAAGACACCCACAGTCTAGAATCTGTACAGGAGTCAGAGCCTCTCATGATACAACATGCCAGTGTTGACTGTGCTGATCATATGCAATCTACAGGTTTCACTTTGGTTCTTTCAGAGTCCATGTCAACTGCTGCCAGTGAAGGGCCAGCCAGTCTGACCCATGATGAAATGAGGCAGCCAAATCCTCAAGGTATGAACTAAATTTGAAGACGGGTTTCTCTGCATTTTCTATCATTATGTGACAGAGTCTTATGTCATGACTGTATTAAAGTAAATGAGTAGTCCAAGTCAAGTGTGATGCTCTAGACGACCTCCTCTGTGATCTACAGGGTTACAACAATGTGCTTGTAAAAGTCCTTGTAAAGTACAAAGTAGGCAGTTTGCTATGAAAGTTAATGTTTAGTACTTGTTCTTCCAAGAAATGATAGTTCTGCGAACTGTCAGTTCTTATATGTGTGAAAAATTGGTTTAAACTGGTGTTAAAACAGTTTCAGTTAGTTCATTTTACCTCCTAACATGTTCAGGTTTTGTGCATTTTTATCAGGAAAACCTTGCTCTACAATATTCAATCATTGTATCACTTGCAGTGTTCTGCTGTGAAATTTTACTGTTGGGGACCCTTTAGGATTACAAAAGTGGGGACAAAAAGAAAAAATATGGGGACACAGAAATATTTTTGTAGCAGAATTAAATGTGTGGAAACTAATAACCTTTAACTTGAACTTTTAAACGTGCTTAAACTTCTTACAGTCAGGTTGTAACATTGTTATTAAAACTGGAACATTCAAAAAACTTTTTAACACTGTCAAACAGTTGTCAACATATTTACAAAACTTTGAAAAAATTTATGGTCATTGGACTCCGCATGTCAAAGTACTTGTTCGATAATTAGAAATACCGATAGTAAAGGCGTTTTCTTTTTGCTTTATGCACAATCTGCATGTCATTTTGTTGTTGTCAAACAGTGACCAAGGACATTTTTGAAGCCAATTTTCTTGGAATGTACGTTTAGGGGCAGACTTTTTTCGTAATTGCTAAACGATGTTGGGACTTGGGAAGACTCTGTTGGGTTGTTAATATTATTGTCATATTTTCTAATTTTACTTGCCGGAGGAAAAAAAAAAATGGATTTTGTTTTCTTTGGCCTGTCACTTTAAGCCATTTTGATAGGTTCGGAAATTTCCTTGATATCTGATTGGTTGTTATAATCTCAACTTACCAATGAAATAGAGTGTTAATATTAAATAAATTAACCATTGGCTGCGAAATGACGTCATGTCCAATGAAATAGTTTGTTCTGGTTACACATTCACTCGATTACTTTACCGACTTACAAATTGAATCGATTAGTTTTTATTTCTAATTCATGTGCGCCCGCGGACCCATATACAGAAAACGGGTGGGGACAAATATTTGTTTTTTGCGACAATAACACAAGGGCGCATCCACGGCAGAACACTGACTTATGTTGATACTTTGTGTGCAAGGATCAATTCAGTAGAAAAGTCAACAAAATAAAGGGCTTACAGTCACTGAACAAATGAGTTTGCTGCTTAGAGTGTATATTTTTCCCAAAAATATTTGAAAATTTCCCCTCTTGGAAGTGTAGTTCAATTTTAATCAATACCTCGTTTAAATAATTCACAGAAAAGCCAAAAAATGTTGATCTTTGAACATAAACATAACATGTTGATGACAAAAAAAGTTGGAATAATGTTTTTCTCTCTGTGTATGGTGAATTATGGTGTTACAACTTGATTTTGTATGTTACTTGCTTAGCATTGAAATTTCCCCTTTTACACGTGAATTATCCCCCTCTCAGGGGACCCGACCCCTTTTCCCCAAAACTGAAAAAAACACTGACATGATACTCATTGCTATTTTATTTTTTATATCTATTCTTGTTTTAGGGACAGGGACAAGAAAAGGAATGAAACGAAAGTGGGCCAGCGAAGAGAACATATGTTTCATGAACTTTTTTAGAGATGAATTAAGAGAAAAAAAAATGCCATCTGGCTCAAAAATAATGGGGTCCCTAAAAATACTTACCGGAAGAACAGTGGCCCAGATAAGGGCAAGGGTCCATAACATTATTATGGAAAAACAAAAATGGAAAAAGAATTGTTGAACTGTGGAATATGTTTATGCCCCTGGTAGGGTGGCATATAGCAGTTGAACTGTCCGTCAGTCAGTCAGTCTGTCCATCTGGCCGAAAACTTATATGGCCATAACTTTTTCAATATTGAACATAGCAACTTGATATTTATACCCCTATTACAATTGGTAATGGGGGCTATATAGGAGTCACGTTTGTCGGTCTGTCCCGATATTTCATCCGATCTTCACCAAACTTGGTCAGTAGTTGTATGTAGATAATGTCTAGATCAAGTTTGAATATGGGTCATGCCAGGTCAAAAACTAGGTCATGGGGTCACTTAGTATGTTTTAAACTGTAAGTTTGTACGGACCATAGCTATGTTATTTATCGTTACATTTTTAAATGACTCGGTACATTTGTTCACCATCATGGAACGGTGTGTCGCGTTAAAAGAAATTACGTCAATATCTCAAAGGTCAAGGTCACACTTGGGAGTTCAAAGGTCAAATGCTTGTCCGGGCCATAGCTTTGTTTTTTATTGTGAGATTTTAAAATCATTTGGCACATTTGTTCACCATCATTGAACAGTGTGTCGGGCGAAAGAATTACGTCGATATTTCCAAGAACAAGGGCACAATTTGAGTTTAAAGGTAAAAAATGGCCATAATTGAGCTTGTCTGGGCAATAACTATGTTGTTTATTGTGCGATTTTAAAATCGTTGGCTCTTTTGTTCACCATCATTTGACAGTGTGTCGCGCGAAAGAATTACGTCGATATCTTCAAACTCAAAGTTGTAGTTTTAGTTCAAAGGTCAAAAATGGCAATAAATTATCTTGTCTGGGCCATAAATATGTCATTCATTGTAAGATTTTAAAATGACTCTGTACATCAATTTTGTTCAAAGTCATTGGAAGGCTTGTCATGTGAAACAATTCAAGAGTTCAAAGGTAAAAATGGCTATAAATGATAATGGCATAATGATTCTTAAAAAATCGCCATAAATTGTATTATCTTGTTTTGTGAAGACAGCATACAAAATAGTCTGTGTCAATGCGTTATGTGGGGGTATATGTCACGTCTGTGACAAAGCTCCAGTTGGCATGCATGTGCATCTTGTGAAGCTGCACATATTGAGTGGTGAAAAGTGAAGGTCAAGGTAATCCTTCAAGGTTAAATGTTAAATATATTGCTTCTGTCCGTCCGTCTGAAAACTTTAAAATTGGCCATAACTTTTGAGCTCACCTGAGTGCAACATGCTCATGGTGAGCTTTTGTGATTGCCTTTTGTCCGTTGTGCGTTGTATGTCGTCAACATTTTGCCTTGTGAACACTCTAGATGCCACATTTATTGTCTGATCTTCATGAAATTTTGCAGAACATTTGTCACATTGATACCTCGACTGAGTTCGAAACTGGGTCATGCTGGGTCAAAAATTAGGTCACTAGGTCAAAAAAACAACAAAAAAACTTGTGAACACTGTAGAAGTCCAATCTTCATGTAACTTTGTCAAAATGTTTGTCTAAATGATATTTTGGTTTAGTTAAAAATTGGTTCCGGTCCGTTGAAAAACATGGCCGCCAGGGGCGGGGCAGTTTTCCTTATATGGCTATAGAGAAACCTTGTGAACACTTTAGAAGTCAAAATGTTTGCCTAATCATCATGAAACTTGGTCAAAACATTGGTTTTATTTATATTTTGGACGAGTTTGAAAATGGTCCAGATCAGTGAAAAAACATGGCCGCCAAGGGGCGGGGGAGTTTTCCTTATGTCTTTAGTTAAACATTGCTAACACTCTAGAGGCCACATTTATTGTCCATTCTTCATGAAATTTGGTCAGAAGTTTGGTCTCAATGATATCTTAGACGAGCTGAAAATGGTTACGTTTGCTTGAAAAACATGGCTGCCAAAGGGCGGGGCATTTTTCCTTATATGGCTATATATGGCTATAGTAAAATCTTGTTAACACTCTTGAGGCCACATTTATTTTCCGATCTTCATGAAACTTGGTCAGAATATTCATCCCAAAAAATATCGTAGACAAGTTAAAAAATGATGCTGGTTGGTTGAAAAACATGTCCGCCAGGGGGTGGGGCATTTTACCTTATATGGCTATAGTAAAACTTTGTTAACACTCTATAGGCCACATTTATTTTCTTATCTTCATGAAACTTGGTCAGAAGATTTGTCCTAATGATATCTTGGATTAGTTCAAAAATAGTTTCGTTTGCTTAAAAAACATGGCCACCAGGGGGCGGGGCATTTTTCCTAATATGGTTATGTATCATGCTTTACTAAAACATTGTAAACACTCTGTAGGCCACATTTATTTTCCGATTATTATGAAACTTGGTCAGATGATTTGTCCTAATGATATCTTGGATGAGTTCAAAAATGGTTCTAGTTGGTGGAAAAACATGGCCACTAAGGGGGCGTGGTATTTTTCCTTATATGGCTAAAGTAAAACCCTGTTAAAACTCTAGAAGCCATATTTATTGTACGATCATCATGACACTTTGTCAGAAGATTTGTCCCAATGATATTTGGACAAGTTTGAAATTGGTTCCAGTTGCTAAGAAAAACATGGCCACCAGTGGGCGGGGCATTTTTCCTTATATGGACTTATGAATCTTCTTGAAACTTTGTCAGTATATTAGTTTAAATGATATCTTGGATGTGTTTTTCACGTTGACATTTGAAGCTTTAACTTTGTATGATTCTAAATATGTGTCAATGCTGTCAGTTGAATTTTGAAATATGAAGTTTTACATTTTTTGTAGATTAAATAATTTGTAAAATGTTGCAGTTTCGTCAATCAGTTTTATAAGATATTGAGCTTTAAATATGATGCAGATTGTAAGATTCTTAATATCTTTCAATATTGTGGATAAGTTTTTGAGATATCAAGCTTTGAGTTTTATGCAAATTGTATGATTTTAAAATGTTTTAATGGTGTTGATCAGTGTAATGAAGATTGCATAATTTTTATGTTTTAATTCTGTCTATTGGTTTTCAAAATGAAAGACTTTGATTTTGTAAGTGCACTTTTATCTCCTGAAAGATTCTTTTCTAGTGTTTAGTTTATATTTTAAGGCTGTTTGCAAACTCGAAGTGAAAACAGTTCTATTACAATTTGGTAAGGACATGACATTGCATATCTGATTTTAAAATGTACTTTGCTGGCAACGTGTAATTTTCTGAAATGTCTTAGTAAGACTGTTGTTTGCAATCAAAAGGTCTGTGCTTCAAATACAGGGTAATGCATGTTTTTTGTCCAAATTTATGGCGATTCAGACATTGTTCTATGTAAATTTGGGGTTTGCTTGAAGGTTCAGTCTATTTTTATGTCCCTCACTATAGTAGTGGGGGACATATTGTTTTTGTCCTGTCTGTTGGTTGGTTGGTTGATCTGTTTACGCCAACTTTAACATTTGCAATAACTTTTGCAATATTGAAGATAGCAACTTGATATTTGGCATGCATATGTATCTCATAGAGCTGCACATTTTAATTTTCTGAAAGGTCAAGGTCAGAGGTCAAATATATGTGGCCAAAATCGCTCATTTTATGAATACTTTTGCAATATTGAAGATAGCAACTTCATATTTGGCAAGCATGTGTATCTCATGGAGCTGCACATTTTGAGTGGTGAAAGGTCAAGGTCATAATTCAATGTCATAGGTCGAATATATGGCTTCAAAGCGGCGCAGTAAGGGGGATTGTGTTTTACGAACACAGCTCTTGTTGTTAACTGCCTTTTTAGTCCCTTACCAGTGTTTCACTAAAGTCCGTGTACTTTGGACTCATTTCAAGTTGACATTTGAAGCTTTAACTTTGTATGATTCTAAATATGTGTCAATGCTGTCGGTTGAATTTTGAAATATGAAGTTTTTCATTTTTGTAGATTAAATAATTTGTAAAATGTTGCAGTTTAGTCAATCAGTTTTATAAGATATTGAGCTTTAGTTATGATGCAGATTGTAAGATTCTTAATATCTTTCAATATTGTGGATAAGTTTTTGAGATATCAAGCTTTGAATTTTATGCAAATTGTATGATTTAAAATGTTTTAATTTGTTGATCAGTGTACTGAAGATTGTATACTTTTTATATGTTATAATTCTGTCTATTGGTTTTCAAAATGAAAGACTTTGATTTTGTAAGTGCACTTTTATCTCATTATGCCCCCCTTCGAAGAAGAGGGGGTATATTGCTTTGCTCATGTCGGTCGGTCTGTCGGTATGTCAGTTTGTCGGTCCGTCCACCAGGTGGTTGTCAGACGATAACTCAAGAACGCTTGGGCCTAGGATCATGAAACTCCATAGGTACATTGATCATGACTCGCAGATGACCCCTATTGATTTTGAGGTCAAAGGTCAAGGTCACGGTGACCCAAAATAGTAAAATGGTTTCCGGATGATAACTCAAAAATTCATACGCCTAGGATCATGAAACTTCATGGCTAGATTGATCATGACTTGCAGATGACCCCTATTGATTTTGAGGTCACTAGGTCAAAGGTCAAGGTCACGGTGACCCGAAATAGTAAAATGGTTTTCAGATGATAACTCAAGAACGCATATGCCTAGGATCATGAAACTTCACAGGTAGATTGATCATGACTCACAGATGACCCTTATTGATTTTGAGGTCACAAGGTCAAGGTCACGGTGACCCGAAATAGTAAAATGATTTTCGGATGATAACTCAAGAACGCTTTTGCCTAGGATCATGACACTTCATAGGTACATTGATCGTGACTCACAGATGACCCCTATTGATTTTCAGGTCACTAGGTCAAAGGTCAAGGTCACAGTGACAAAAAACGTATTCACACAATGGCTGCCACTACAACGGACAGCCCATATGGGGGGCATGCTTGTTTTACAAACAGCCCTTGTTAAAGATTCTTTTCTAGTGTTTAGTTTATATTTTAAGGCTGTTTGCAAACTCGAAGTGAAAACAGCTCTAGTACAATTTGGTAAGGACATGACATTGCATATCTGATTTAAAAATGTACTTTGCTGGCAACGTGTAATTTTCAGAAATGTCTTAGTAAGTAAGACTGTTGTTTGCAATCAAAAGGTCTGTGCTTCAAATCCAGGAAAATGCATGTTTTTTGTCCAAATTTATGTCAATTCAGACATTGTTCTGTGTAAATATGGGGTTTGCTTGTAGGATCAGTCTATTTTTATGTCCCCCACTATAGTAGTGGGGGACATGTTGTTTTTGCTCTGTCGGTCTGTTGATTGGTTGGTTGGTCTGTTTATGCCAACTTTAACATTTTGCAATATTGAAAGTAGCAACTTGATATTTGGCATGCAAATGCATCTCCTGAAGCTGCACATTATCATTGGTGAAAGGTCAAGGTCATCCTTCAAGGTCAGAGGTCAAATATATGTGGCCAAAATCGCTCATTTTATGAATTCTTTTGCAATATTGAAGATAGCAACTTGATATTTGCCAAGCATGTGTATCTCATTGAGCTGCACATTTTGAGTGGTGAAAGGTCAAGGTCATCCTTCAAGGTCAGAGGTCAAATATATGTGGCCCAAATCGCTTATTTTATTAATACTTTTGCAATATTGAAGATAGCAACTTGAAATTTGGCATGCATGTGTATCTCATGGAGCTGCAAATTTTGAGTGTTGAAAGGTCAAAGTCATCCTTCAAGGTCAGTTGTTAAATATATGTGGCCCAAATCGCTTATTTTATGAATACGTTTGCACTATTGAAGATAGCAACTTGATATTTGGCATGCATATGTATCTCATAGAGCTGCACATTTTGAGTGGTGAAAGGTCAAGGTCATCCTTCAAGGTCAAATATATGGGTCAAAATTGTTCATGTTATGTTACTTCTGCAATATTGAAGCTAGCAATTTTATATTTGACATGCATGTGTATCTCATGGAGCTGCACATTTTGAGTGGTGAAGGGTCAAGGTCATCCTTCAAGGTCAAACGTTATATACGGGGCATTGGGTTTCACAAACGCATCTTGTTGTGTATGTAATTAATTTTGCTTAATTTTTGTGATCCCCCGCCAACAGCGGAGGGATATTAATTTGGCATTGTCCGTCTTTCCGTCTGTCCGTCCGGCACTTTTGTGTCCGGAACCATATCTTGGAAGTGCTTTAGCAGATTTCATTGAAACTTGGTACGAGTATATATATATGGATAAGAGGATGATGCACGCCAAATGGCATAGTACATCCTTGATTAATAGCGGAGTTATGACCCTTTGTATTTGAAAAAAATGCTTTTTTTGTGTGTCCAGAGCCATAACTTGTATCCAGAAGTATAATGGCTGGGGATATCAATTCAACGAATTTGCTTGTTAAATCAGTTTTTATTTTCATGATAATCATTTAGTTCGTACTGCAACTTATGATGGATTGTTACTACTATCTCCAATTATTTGTTTGTCATGGGTCCGTCACCATTTATCTCTTATATAATACTTGAATTGAGCATTTCACAATCTGACAATCATGCATATCATTTATTAGTTTCATAATAAAACGTCTGACAAGGGTCAGATAATTTTAACATATATTGTTGTTATAATTTGTCATGTGTTGTATGAATAAATGACACTTCCATGATAGAGAAAATTTAAATATATTTTTAGAGACATTTGTAAAATGAAAATGAAATAACTATACATTTTACAGTGGCTAGTCGTACGGCTAGACAAGAGGCTAGCCGCACGGCCCCGTACGGGTAGACAATAGGTTTGCCGTACGGCTCTGTACGTATAGCCTTTCCTATGGATATTGTCTAAGTTAAAGACAACCATTTTCAGTGAACTGATATATTGCTTGTATGAAACCATATATTTATCCATTGTCTGAACGACAATTAAATTATTTGTGTGACTCCATTTCTGAGCAGTACCTTGGCCGTCATTGAATTTCATAATATCGATGCCGCAACTAATTAAAACAGTTTTCACTCCTTACATAGGAAAGTCGTCTTATCAAAGAATCAAATTAGAAACCGATTTAAATTGTGTGTAAGTCAATTTCTAGAACGTAACTTTGACGGCTGTCGTCATTAAATTTCAAAATATCGATGCCGCAACTCTTTAATACAGGTTTTTCACGCCTTAGGAACGTCGACTAATTAATGAATCAAATAAGCAACCGTATGACATGAAAGGAAGCCGTGAAAGATGAAGAATTTTTAAAGCGAGATTATACGATTTTTTCAAATATTTATTAATTTACATAAAATGTGTATAAAAAAAAAACAACTTATTAAACATATATTTGAACATAAACTTAAATAAAAGTTAAGAAGAACATGTGTCGATATATGCAAAATAAGCCAGATATTAAATTCTGAAATCGAAAATGTATGTACAGTCGAATTCGCCAGCATGTAAATCGTGCATGTACGATGTGAATCTAAATTTAGTTTAACGGTTCATTTTTAGTGTGAGCGTCAGCTAACGCTAATGTTTTTGCAAATCGGTATGTGCGTAGAAGCCTTAAATGGGCCTTTTCACAGATTTTGACATGTTTTTAAGTTTGTCATTAAATGCTTTATATTGATGAATGTAAACATTGGATTTTTAACGCTCCAGAAAAAAATCAAAAATAAAATTTAAAAATGGAAAAAAAGAAGCCCGTACAAGGGCTCGAACCAGTGACCCCCGGAATCCTGGAGTAAAAAACGCTTTAGCCTAATGAGCTATCCTGCCAAGCATACATGAGAGGTGTATTCTATACCTGATATAAGCAATCTTCGTAGTTTCACAAATTTAAACGATAACAACAGAACTCTCCAAATTATTCAATCGTTTCGCGTTGCAACGCTCTATAATTTTTAGGTTTTTAAATCGTGAAAAGATGCATATAATGGCTATATTAGACCATGGTGAATGTTCAGTAATACTGATTCCTCACAAATATCATAACTAAAACGAAAATTTGCGAATCTGAAACAACTATTTTCAATTTTGTCAATTTACCAAACCGTGAAAAGATCCCTTTAACTATGACATGGAAAGACAACCACTGTCCGTTGCAGCAGACTACACATTCTTCTAGCGTCTGCTAGGAAAGATAACCACCACATTTGCCTGTTTATAGTCCACCACTCACTGGTGCACTGCAGTTGGTGTATATGAGTAATAGAGTTTAACAGCTTGTAAGACGATATTGGCCAGTCTAGTGTTTATCATTGAAAATCTGCACATACTGGCTGCTTTCAGAGAAAACAGGGCTTAATGCATGTCAAATAAGATAAGCCTGTGCATACTGATTAGCTTGTGCAATGCAAACACGCTAAACAAGGACGACATGTCGTATTTTATAATGTTTAAAGGGTCTCTTGTACTGGGATGACAATTTATGCATAAGCATTTAGCCCTGTTTTCCCAAAACGAAGCTAAAAATTTATTTTTTATTAATGATTTAAAAAAAACCATCTGAACCTGTGCTTTAAGACACACTCTTTATAATTTTGAATGGATTGTGTCCATTCAAAACTTGCAATATAAAAAGCTATAACATAATTTTTTAAACTGATGTGCGTCTAAACTTATACAACAACGAACACCTACAGTGACGTCAGCGCTTTGATAAATTCCTGCAACCATTTATTCGCCACACGAACACTAACTAAAAATACGAATGCTTCAGTTATAGGCTACTATTCCATCTGTCCGCAACCGCATATCCGCATCCGCAAAAAATAAAACAAGTAGAAATGCACTGCACTTATTCCATTCATCCGTATCCGCACGCGAATAGGCGTCCGCAATAGAACGCTCAAGTGAGCATTCTTGGGCTACTATTCCATCTATCTGTAAATGTATCCTGTCCGCAAAATATACGGACGCTATATTCCATTTATCCGCATACGTCGAACGTATCTTTATTTTTGTATATGGATAAAACTAAAAATTATAATTATTGAGATAATTATAATGAAGGACAAGCTGCTAAGCGTGAATTTAAGTAGATATAAGGTACAAATCATCGTTCTGTCCGTAAAAGGATACAAATGGTAAATACCTGAAACATCTTCTTTTAGTGCCTTGGCTATGATTTTCCATACATTTAAACTTTAAAGTATAATCAGAGTCACGATATGCAGAACTGCGTTGGTTGTATAATTCCGGGTATTTTTTCACGAATTCGATAGATTTTCAGTTTATTTTTTAGATGACAGCTACTCTCATCGTGCTAAATGCCGTCCCTATCTCGTCCGCATCCGTTTGCGGATAAATGGAATATAGCGTCCGTATAACGATTTTGCGGATACTGACGCGGATACGGATGCGGATGCGGATTGGTGGAATACTAGCCTTATTTTAGGAAAATATGTACGAAATATCTTCGTCACAATCGGCTCGGGCGCTTATTTGTCTTTGCTGCATATTACTGATTAACAGCACTAAATGACAATTCTATACTTTATAAGCCGTACGGCTAGACAATCTCAATAGGAAAGGCTATAATACGTACAGCGCCGTAAGGCTAGCCTATTGTCTAGCCGTACGGGGCCGTACGGTTAGCCTCTTGTCTAGCCGTACGGGACTGTACGACTAGCCACTGCCTTCAGTTATTGGAGGTTCTTATGTATTATACCCAGTCGCAAGTGTTATAGGCTATACTCAAATCTTTTCGTCCGTCTGTTATTGGATACTGTGATGGGTTATGTATCACATTCAATGTTTTTTTTTTGTTTATAAGACAAAATCAGATTTTTTTTCAAAATACCTTCCTTTTAACTAATTTGAAAGCATTTTTACAGGTCCATTCTTGCGAAGCAATAATGCAAGTTAAAAAACTGGTTTTACAAGTCCCTATTCGATATTTATGACATAACTATGACTAAAATCTTCAGAATAGTTCAAAGCACGAAATGAATATCTTTCTGTTGGACATGAGGAAGTGGACCGAATATCGATGACTGGATCATTTTCCACGAAGGCACATAAAACTACAGTAAAGTTCCGCTACTTTCAGCTTGGTCTTAATAGCATGTCGGACTTCATAATTAACAGGGTATTTTGTTCTTTATTCAATACTTTGGGACCATGCAATCTTGAAAAATTGCAATTTACAGTGTTCAATGTGGTCTTAATAGCGGTACTCTTCTTGTACTAGGAATCGCTGCGTGTTTTAGTCATTATCTTTGAAATCCTTTTCGAAGCTATCATAAAAAACATTTATACTCGTGTCACGCCAGGGTGACATCACGTCAGGTTTAAACACAATAAGTAAATACATATTGTTATAACGTTTAAATATTCGTTTGACTTCTATTTTTCATTTCAATTTAATAATCCTATAAATGTTTTGTTTTTGGTTGTCATATCTATTTACCATTAACGATCCGCAACTGTTTTACCTTTACGTATCTTTGCAATGAAACTGTTATAGCGACAACTGTTTCATTATAGCTGCTTGCATCACACGGACACCACTGTTATATAATTCAATGATTTCTACAAGGATGATTCTATCCTACATTATCTCAATTGTTTAACCAAGGACATTGTGCTTTTAAAAGTTCCGGCGACTACAAAATCACGCAACAGGAGAAAATAACACGATACGTAGTCAAATAATGCAAAAATTCAAAAAAATATTAAAATAACATTAAACACATATTTAGTTCACCATTGTGTCATTCCCTCTGTAAAATGAATTCGACTCAAAATGTTATTAAATGTATTATGCAAGGAAACCATGCAGAGCGATTCATGCATAGGCCACACAAATACAAACAAATCTGATCGTGAGGATTTAATATATAAAGTTTGAGGTCGAGAAGATCTTAACCACAATTCTAATGCGAGTGTCGCAAGATATAACTATGCTCAAGGCCAACTCATTTTTTAGCAAACAATGTTTCGTATTTCAAGTGACACTATCTCAGGGACCCGGTATGTCGGTATAAAGTATCACAGAGTATACATATATAAAAAAATAATTGGGTCATGGGGACCCAGATACGAGGTTTAAAGTAAAAAAATGTATATGTTATTTGTCTGCAGAAATAACTAGATATATTAAGTTTTGAGTTATATATAGGTTGTTGAAGGTAATTCGCATAAAACACGCTATTTTTCAGTTGGATACTAGCATGGGAAAGGGAAGTACCCAACACTCCGGAAATATATCACAGACCCTATATTTAACCCAGTATGAGTATATATATATATATATATATATATATATATATATATATATATATATATATATATATATATATATATAAAGATACATATTTGGTTCCGTAAAACAAATGTAAACAATAGAGTTTCTAAGAAATAACATAAAGATATACATACATATGGATCATTATGCTTATTATATTAAAAATTATACTAAATACTATACACATTAGATATATTAGATTATATACATACCATTAATCCTTAATTGGAATATAAGGCTATTATAAGTTTCATATTAACTTATTGGTTTCATTAATTCGTATGTATAACCAATTGCAATTTTACGGGTATATAGTGTAAAGAAACCTACGATTTACATTTATCTGAAAAATTGCCACTAATTTGAACTAATTCTATATACAAAGGTGAATATAGTCGTTTCACAGTAACGATACAAATGTCTGAAACTGCATAATAATATAAATGCATAAAGCTTAGGTCGGAACAATTGTTTGTATACCACACACAGGAAAATAATACAATTACGTGACCCAATATATAGAGAATAAAAGGTTACTGTCCGATCTTTTTGTTATATATCAGACAAGGCTTTGAATAATATAATGGCGAGGCTTGCCTATCTATTAATGAGATACGTGTTTTAAACGAACAAGGGTCAATTGTGAAGAAAGCCAAATACTAGTAGATAGAAATGTACATGTTTTAATAAAACACTTGATAGCAATCGAATTTTATTACATGTTATGAACTGTTTAATAGTAGTCATTTTTGTCCGTTTGCAAATGCCAGCTTAAGAATTCCCTATATTTCATTGCTTTTAAATGATTGTTTACATGCCATATACTGGTTATCAAAACCGGAACGGTCCGTGCAAAATAAGCACTAACGCTAATAACCGCTGAACGTATACATTAGGCAATTATATATTTTCAGAGATTGAAATGAATTGAAAAACATTGAATCTGCAGAGGGAATGCAGGGAGAAGGGGTGGCACACGTGGCTATTCCCAGTGGAGGTCGGCGTCCGAGGCTTCCGGCAAAGTCTCTCTGGAGATTCTTCACTGCACTTGTCCTGACAGAAAGAGACAGAAAGCGAGCTGTCAGCAGACTTGGGGATGCAGCGGAGAGAGCATCGAGATGGCTTTGGTTAAGGAGAGAAAAGAGGAGCTGGCAGCCATCTACTAACACGTAGGGGATTGATCAGCCCCTGCGGACCCACCACCAGAAGAATGTATCGAGATTAAAGGGTCGAAACATTCGGTGACCGGTGGCTCTCGACTGAGGATGTCAGTAGTCCAGCAGTTTAACGACTGTTTACATCTCACTCGAAGCAAAGTACACATGTGTTGATTTTCGAGATACAAGTCCCTATTATATATGAAGTTCTTAATAATATACTACCATGTGAAAAGAAAAAAAAGTTTGTGTGGTTTTCTTTCACACGGACATTAAAACACTCGATCACGCATATTCAGAATTGTAAACAAAAACATAACTTTTCTGTATGTAGTTTTGTTCTATAATGTACAGTGTTGTTAACGACTGGTATGCCTTACGTTGTGTGTGAGGGTTCTTACACTTATAGAAACATTACATAGACAAATGGACGCAAGTGCAGGGCCTATATTATAGAAACAAAAAAACAGACTTTTGATGTGTATGGTGGCATGTGTGAGCCATATCTTTCTGATGTGTTTGCAGGTTAAAAATGAGGAAAATACGACAAAATGCAAGCACGACAAATATGCAATTGTTTTGTTGTGTTTTTTTTTTTTGGGGGGGGGGGGGTAGTGTCCGCGTGTTGACGAAAAAATACAAGTATGCGAGCTGATACGACAAACTACGTTTGGTTGTCCGGCCACCGCAGTGGTTGGTACATTCGCTTCTCACCTATGCGACCAGGGTGCAATTCCCGTGGATCAACCGACCAAAACCGGATACCGGACACCATGCCGGACAGGTGGGATTTTCTCCGGGTACTCCGGCTACCCAACACAACACAAGGCCCAGCCAACTTAAAAACAATAACAACGAAATAGCTGGAAATAGCAGCTATAAATCAAAATTCGTCCCAACTTTCGTGAACCTAGTTAGTCCATTAGGTATGAGTGCTGAGACTCCGGGTCCACCAATAATGTAACCTCTGCTTTGAAAAAGACCTCATAAACTTGGAATTACACACATATACAAATAACGTTTGCGTTTCTCTCGCGGCGTGTATATTTGTTGTTCTGGCGCGGTTGTGGTGACTTGTCTTACCATTCGTTTTACGTAATAAGTGGAAATTGCATTATTATGCATTATTTCATTTATCAATACCCGGATATACCGGTAATTTTAATGCATCCGCAAAGTACACTGGCATGCCACCTGGTGACCTTGGAAACATGACGCTTGTCGCACCTGTTTAATTACCACGTGATTAAGGTGCGCTATTTCATTGGTCAATAGCGTGTATACATGCAACTATTATTATAAACACATTGAATTTCGAGAACGGAACAAAACACGAGTGGAATAGCATATAATTTTATTTACATATTAAGGATAAGTAAGGAATAAATATGTGTGGTGGAAGTCAAGTTGAGGACCCAGGTTCTAACGGTGACAAATACGGTACGTTATTAAAACATAATTCTTTTAAAATCAGTTGAAAGAAAAAAAACAAAAATAGCGTTACAATATTAGAATCGATCGTGACCATTTTCCTAACTGCCCATGCTAAAAATAGAATTCAAATTGCGAAATAAATGTTAACTCACTAGCTTGTACCACATACATCATGACTGAAAGGATATGATAAGACAGAAACGTGTATTATTATAGTAACGGCTAACGCTTGCAGCATTTATATTATTTATAGATAGTTGTAATCAACCCCATATTTGTATGTGCAAAAGTATTCTCAATATATTTTCCTGCATCTACATCGTTACGTTGATCTGTCAGACCTGACAATCCTTCAACGGAGAAATTTTTATATATATGTTCTCAGCTACTTTCATTTATCTATGTATACTGCCAAGCGCCCTTCGAGCATTATAGACAGATGGACATTTCCTGGGAAGAACCAGTACTTGGTGTCTATATGGAGGAGATAATGAGAACGCTCCCCGAGTAGGGAGCGAACCCACGATCTCCCGATCGCTAGGCGGACACCTCATCCACTACACCACCGCGATCGGTTCATTAAACCAACTTTGAAAATAATTACTTTGCATTTTAAATCATTCAATTAACTAAATACTGCATGGCTAAACACACCTCAAAATAACTTAGTGAAATCTTCAGATTGGGAGTTATGAGTCTTGTAAATTGCTAGGTAATTGCATGAGCCCAAACTAGTATTCTTGTACATGCCTTTTTGCTGACACAGTATCAGTGCTCATTTTTATTTTACTTTAATATGGAATTTTTCCAACAGCTTTTTATAATTATTTGGGTTGTTCAATGTCGGTCAATAGCGATACATCGCTATTGTTATACTTGTTATGTACAAACCGACTTTAAATAAAATTTGTATTTAAATAAAATTTGTATTTGTATTTATTCTTAACAAAGACGGACAAAGACGGTGAACTTAAAAGTACACCAGCCAGGTACCCTTTAGTATACTAAAATATAGCCCAGATAGGGAAATTATTTAAAGGCATCCTGTCATACTCGGGGGTACTTATAATTATATTTTCTGTACCCCTGGTACTTTGTAGTATACTTAAAAGTACCCAGGATACTTTTAGTAGTATCTATGCAGAGAGTGACCAATTGACAACCTTAAATAACAAAAAAGTGATTATTGTCTGAATCAAATTCATTAGTGAAATTATAACCAAGTTTCAGTTTTTTACAGTCCATCATGTGAATTCCAACCTTTTTTCAGTAACAAAACATGAGCTTTTTCTTTTTTTTAAAGAAATCAGAAATCTTATATTGGAGCTAAAAAGTACTTACTCATAGTTTGGCTAAATGACAATTTTAGAAAAACAAATAAAAAATGAATGCATGCATGCTATTCAAAATTTGCAAAATGTTCACTACTTTTTAACAAAATGCTCAAGTTTTTTTTATTGATAATCATCAATGGGGATCGGAAAAATAGTAAAGCATTTGTAACATTTTTCATGGATAATTGAGCCAAAATGTGTATTTCCAAGATGGTGCTTTTACTACCTTCCCTATAATTTAATGGTGTTGTAAAATGTAACCTTAAAATTGCCTGGTTCAAGCTCCATACTATTTACCTGAGTTAAAAAAAACAGTACAGAAATTAAAAGTTGATATTGCTGATCAATGTCAAGCAGAAAATATTCCAATTGATATCTCTGCATAACCATGGCGGCCTATTTGTGCTTTCTAAGCAGATTATAATAATTTTATGCCCACGAAGGAATGGAATATAGTGATCGCACTGTCCGTCTGTCTGTCACACTTTGCGTTTAGATTTCGAAAAATGCTCATAACTTCTATGTCCCTTCAGATGTAACATTCATATTTGGTATGCATGTGTATATAGACAAGGCCTTTCCATACGCACACAAATTCTGACCCCTGTGACCTTGAACTAAGAGTCCTCGTTTAGGTTTCGAAAAATGCGTTTAGGTTTCGAAAAATGCGTTTAGGTTTCGAAAAATGCTCATAATCTCTATCAAAGCGTTTATCGGAGGCATATGTCATCCTATAATGGAGACAGCTCTTGTTCGGTATAAATTTCATTTTACAATTTTAATTTGCAAAAAACACAACATTGCAAAAATGAATATCTACCCCTACGTAAATTGATTTGATATGAAGTTGAAAATGATTCCTTCATAGCTTAACATAAATATAAACTGTCACAACTCTTGTAGACAGTCTCATACAGGTTATGAAGCTTCAGCAAACAGGTCTTTTATATATGAGCGGTGTTCTGAGAAAATTGGGCTTAATGCATGTCCATAAAGTGTCGTCCCAGATTAGCCTGTGCAGTCCGCACAGGCTAATCAGGAACAACATTTTCCTTTTTTATAGTATTTTTAGTTTCAAGGAAGTCGCTCCTTACAGAAAACAAAGTTTAGGCAGAAAGTGTTGTCCCTGATTAGCCTGTGTGGACTGCACAGGATAATCTTAGATGACACTTTACGAACATGCATTAAGTCCAGTTTTCTCAAAAGAAGGCTCATACATAGTCAGTATTATAAAACCTGTTTGCTGAGGTTCATTTACCAGTAGCTGATATTCCACCATTTAAAATGCTCAGTTGCCTTTTACAATTAGATAGAAGAGAATATCGGACAGTTTTGGAGCAGAATAATTGTATACTTGCTTAATAAAGCTGGTATATAATCAGTTAAATTGTTGTTAAAGGTCTCAAAAGACCAGGTCATAATGGAAAATATTAAAGTTGGTAATTAAAATACTTTTTGCCTGCAAGGTATTGATTTCCATTCTTCGCTTGCTTTAATATATTGGACATACATTGCCTCTTGCACATTATTATAAAGATTATAGTGTTCATAACAGAACTAGTATCAAGTAATGATAAGATATTCTTGGTGAAACTGCTTTAATTTCTCTGACTGATTTAATTCGAGCTTAATGTTTAGAATACATTAGAAAATCGGCGGTAATTTTTATCAAAAAAAAAATCACTGGTTTATATTATTTCTTTTTTTTTGGCATACCATTAAGTCCTTCTGTGTCATGTTAACAAACCATTTGCGGAAAAGCGTTTTCTGTGAAATGGTTATTTTAAGCTTTTTATTAGTTTGTACAATGAGAAGCGTAAGTGATAGCTACCCTGAGCTAGTCTAATAAACTTCAATAGGAAGTCGCTTTAGTGTACTTTTTGAAGCGTAACAGTTTAACATCTTTATAGACCAAGGAAGTGGTGTATTAACCATGTAGAAAAACCACTTATTTGTTAACATAAATTTAAGTCTTTTCTTTATCCTCGTATAAATGAAATATGTCTCATTTCAGTAAGGTTTGAAGTTTTGCGATGTTTATTTGTTCAGGAATGTGTGAACATTTAGTGTTTGAAACCTCGCCCAGTATGATATCTTTTTTACATACAGCCTTCTTCAAAAATAAGGATGTTATGATGTCATTTATAATTTATAAAGTTTTATCTTCTGGTTTTGAAGAATGTTGTTTTCGGTGTGTTTGTTAAATTGTCCAATTCGGGGCAAAATTTCTGTATCATTTCCAATCTCAAAATGTATATATTTTTCTGAAATGACTGTCTAAAATTCACAATTTAAAGTTTGCAAACTTTTCTTTCCCAATGTCACTTTATGTCTTTGTCCAGCTCTTTGAGTTATGCTTTATAGCTAGTCTAGTCCCAATCTTAATTTTAGTCAACAATATTAACCCATTTATGCCTAGCGTCCTGAAAAGGGGACATTGCAAACGGCGTAGACCCAAATGAGACGCCGCATGATGTAGCGTCTCATCTGGATTGGCGCTGTTTGCATAAGGAACTTATGTAAGAAGTATTCTTAATATAAAAATAAGTATACTAGACATCCCTAATTTTGGAAATAATTTGATCCAATTTAGAAGGATGGGAGAGTCCACTAGGCTGAAATGGGTTAATCAAGTGAAACTCCAGCTGCTGCAGCATTAATGCATTTTCATTCTCATTAAGACATGATTTTTCACAATTCAAAGGGACCCAGGGCTCCATTCCCAAAGTGATTAAAAAAGTATACATTTGAAAAATTAGTAAGTAGGTAAGGCATATAAAAGCAGGCTTTTTCCGCCCCATGCCACGGGTCCGAAATTCGGCCCCATTCCCAATGCAAATCTGGTAGTTTTTTTCCCAATTGAAAAAAAAATTCCCAATTCCAAAAAAAAAAAAAAAAAAAAAAAAAATTTTTTTTTTTTTTTACCTTAAAATATATATAAGTTAACCTGATCCGGTGTAGAAAATAGAAAGTGTTGCATAATTTAAGAATCTGTTGCCTTGAATTTGTTTTAAAGACTGTAAAATATGTTATTATAATTTAAGACTTTCCTTATTTTCCTCAAAATCCGGCGCTTCGCACGATTTTTTTCACCTCAAAAAAGGCCAGGCCTTTTCCCCAAATTCAGATTAAAAAACCTGCAGTTATCTCACATGTTCATAATACTTTGTAAAATTTTAATAATAATTTATCAAAATAGTCGTTATTTACCAGTTAACGGCTTCTTTGAAATATAAGAAACACTATTTACATGCGATAATTTTTCCCAATTGAGCCAATTTTGCGAATAATTTTTTTCCCAAAATAGGGGGTTTCACGACGCGAAATTCCCAAAATTCCAGTGTGGCGTATTCCCAAAATGGAGCGGAAAAAGCCTGAAAAGACAACAATGGTTGAATTAATTCCCGAAAACATGTATATTGAAGCATGTATTTATTGACAGGGCCCCTTGCTATATTTGTAACTGTTTGTGGAACTACTCTACACTTAGGTGCCACATTTAGTAAAAATTGTTATAATTAATGTAAATTAAGATGGGTCTACATTATAATTCAACATTTGGTTTTTATAGTGAAGATGTGATCCAGTTTGTAGAATTTCTACTAACTACAAAAAGACTATAGAAATACATGCTTAAATACACAAGAGCCTTGTATATGAAATAGGCAGACATAGGGACAACTGGCTAACAGAATTTTAAACACCACATTTTAACTTAGTTTAATGGATAATATGGAGAAAAAAAAGTGTAGCTTAAGTGAATTTTCTTAATAGGCCATGTGGTTAACACGCCCAAACCCAGACCACCTCACCTTATATCCACTCCTCTATCCCCCTACCCAACCATACACACATACAAATCAGTACAAATTATGAAAGTTGAACAGTAATTGTAAGGTCCCCTGCTTCCAATATACACAGTACAAAATTTATTTTACAATAATCAGTTAATGCTTGATTAAATTTGAAATATGAAACCCATGTACTTAATCTACGTGACTGGTCATACATTTTTCAGAATTTCATATGAATTGATCTTTATGAGAAGTGGAGAACATTTTTACATTATGTCAAGCTTCTTAAAGTGCAAAAAACGTCAGTACCCAATCAATAATGGGTGTTCATGCTTCAGTTTAAATGAATGATTTTATAATATTCATATTTCTTGAAAGCTTGGGTTTCAAATTAGCAATTCATGTGTTCTTTATTTGATAGAGTATTATTGATCTATTCAAAAAGCAGTAAAAGGATTGTGAAAATAGACTTAAATTGTTTGCTTATTTTTAAACACAACTTGTTCAAAATTCAACATGATTAGATTCACATAATTATGTAACTTTTCAGTTCTTTCAATGTTAACTTTAGATTCTAAGTTCGCTGCATGTCAAAGCAGTTGAACTTTCAGGGGTTGTGTGTTGGCTTGGTAACTATAGCTCAGTTGGCACTTTCCTGATTATCTCTTTACCACTTATAGATATGTATTTTGACCCATTTGTAGTTCCATAGAAAGTTGAATTTAGTAAAAGACCTTTCTTAATTGATTCAAGTCATAAAGGTCTCATTTCCAACCCTTTTTTACTGATGAGCAGCAAACAGAATAAAACCTGAACAGCCTGTGAGTAACTCGCAGGCTGTTCTGTTTTATGCTGGTTGCAAAAGCCATTTTCACTTTGTTTCTTATGAGGAAAGGGTTAAATGTGAGGGTCCTGGATTAAAGTTATTTACTGGTAGCATTATTTGTTCACACAGTGAACATATTTTTATGTATTGGCTTACTTGTTTTCGCAAAGACCTGTTAAAAAAAGACACCAATTTCATTATTTAAATTATTTTTTCAGGTTTTGGTGTATCTTCAAACACTGCATTATTTGTTCACACAGTGAAAAAAAAATTATGTATTGGCTTACTTGTTTCCACAAAGACCCATTTAAAAAAAAGAAACCTATTACATTATTTAAATTATTTCTTTACATCTTGGTGTATCTCCAAACTCCAGTGTATTAAGATAATACGTTGTATTCAACAACTTGAAGGAATTCCAATGTTTGTGCATTCAAATATTGAATTGTTGCATGTTATGTATTTGCTAGCATGTTTTATTGATTGTAGCTAATGGGTTCAATAACAATGATATTGTACTACTGTTTATTCACTAGATTTAATCTAAAGCTTATTTGAAGTAACATCGGCTGACAATGTCTTTTCATAGACTGTACCAAATTTATATCCCGGAGATTAGCATAATCTCATGTTTACTGAATGCACTTGTGCAATTTAATCTTCCTGCTTGTTGTGTCAGTTAAACTTAAAGAGACAAGCTGTTCACAGATTAACACACTAAACTTCGCCACATATTTAAACAATGGTTTTGTTTGTTTTGATGGGGTTTTCGTAGTTTTCAATAGTATTTCAGTCATATAAACCCATTTATGCCTAGCGTGTAGAAAAAAGGCCTTTGCAAACAGCGAAGATCCAGATGAGACGCCGCATGAGGGTCTACGCTGTTTGCTTAAAGGAATTTCTGTAAGAAATATTCTAAATATAGAAATAAATATACTAGACATCCCTAATTTTGGAAATAAAATTGATCCAATTTAGAAGGATGGGAGAGTCCACTAGGTATAAATGGGTTAATGCGGTCAGTTAACCAGTCCTTCTCAAACTTTTCTTGGATTAGATGGTTTACCAGAGCTAAGCGCACTTATGTACTGTCACTGATCACTGCCCTATTTGACTCAGAGGTAGGGGAAGAATGGCCTTAGAAAGGATTTAACCCTGTACCACATAGATACGTATTTTGAACGCATTTATGGTCCCTTAGAAAGTCACATTTAATTAAATACAGGTCTGTCTTACTAGATTCAAGTTTATAAGGCTTCGATCATCATTTCCAACCCTTAGCAGCAAACAGCATAAAACCTGAATAGACTGCGAGTTACTCGCAGGCTGTTCTGGTTTTATGCTGTTTGCACATAGCAATTCTCACTTTGTGTTCTGAGTGGGAAAGGGTTAATGATCAATACCCTCACAAATTATATGGTCGCGCTGGGGATAGAACCTGTGATTCTCGTATTTGTAGTCAAGGGCTGTAGTAACAATTGTCACTCAGGTAGCTGGCCAAAAATGTGATAATACAGTGTTCTCAATACACATTTGAGTAGCCAGTAATATTTTCAAAATAGCCAGCAATTTAGAACAAACACAGGTGATTTTTGCGCTGTTTTGAATTGATATTGTTTGAAAAAGCATATTACAGCTGGGACAAAGATTGTTAGTAACCCGTGAAATCACCGGCTGCCAGTGCTTCCGGAGAACACTGATTATAGTGTCATCATAGACAAGAGAAAAGACCTTTTGTTTTTCTTTGAGATATCAAGTCTCAGTTTTATAAGCATTATTGCTTGCAAGTTTGCTAGTCATCTTGAAGTGAAGAAAGAAAAATTGTGAGTTGACCATACTGAAGTCAAGGTCATATGGTCTTGTAAAATGAAAACTGTTTCTACACTGTAACTAGAAAATACTTTAACTTTGGATCATATATTAATTGGTATGCTGGAAAGTTATGATGGAAAGAAGATTCAAGTTATGTCAAAGGTTAGGATAACAAGGACTTGCAAAAACATTTTCCAATTTTAGCGGATGAAAAATCGTAACAAGGCCCTCAACTATAGTACTTTTATAATGGTCAGTTGTAAAACAACAAGAAGGGAATGTTTTTAACCCGTTGCATGCTGGGAAATATGTCGTCTGCTTAAATGTCATCTGTTGAATTTCTAAAATTAGCATTTTCTTTGATTTTTTTCAAAGAATACTATCAGAATAGCAAACAGTTTGGATCCTGATGAGACGCCACGTTAAAATTCGGTTCCCGCACTGAAAGGGTTAAGCATCTCTAGTTATGGAAACAAAAACAATGGTATTATATACAGATAGCTATGACATGCAGTTCTAATAATTACACAATAGTAGCATTCTCCTTATGAAAATGTGCCAAACATTGATATGTCTAGAAGGATTCATCCAATATAATTATGCACCTAACAAATAGGTTTAAGCCGGCAGTAAATTCATTTCTTTGTAAACAGCGTAAAGTGCACGTACAGGAAACTGATATGGGTGTCTACTTTATATTGAAATCTGTTGAAAACAAAGATTTAAATATGTTAGACATTATTACAGTGAATTTCAAAATCCTGGTTCAGTCTTTGTTGTCATTTTGTAATAGTTTGCTTTTTTATATTGAAACTTTAAGCTTTCATTAGTGACTGTCGCATTATTCATGTGCACCATTATATTTTTTATATTTTAGATTTAAGTTTATGTTAATATAATAGCAGAGAATTCTAATTTATGTCATAATAGTTAAACATAGTCATGTAAGGAACTCATCATGACTTATTTTGCAACAGGACTTGTAGTATAATGATTTGCACGCAAACCAGATTTTGACCTCCATTTATAGTTTTGAGAAAATCTTAATGTAATCTCCTGTTACAGATATACATTATAGAACAACAGTAAGCCCATGAAAGAAGAATCGTGACATTACACCCAGTCTTAAAAGGATTGTATTCATTATCATAAAAGATTTAATGTATAAGTACTTAACCCATATTGATTTATTGATTTCACACATTTATGGCACACAATATTTACTCTATCACTATGTGATGAGAGCGTCACACCACTGCTGTTCCAATAAAGTGTTCGTATTTATATGTCTTGTCTTTAATTGTGTGTATAATTGCATGTGCCTGATTGATCCTTGTTTGGTCTGCAATTGTTCCGTGGATTGAAATTGGCAATTATTGTTAGGTATTGTAATAGGCATTTAAAATGTATTCTTGCGAAATCCTTCATTTGTAAGCCACAAATTAACGCATGGCTTTCAGTGTACATGTTAAATGTAGGTTTTAATGAATACCGTAGGTAAAAAGTCATTAAAAATAACTTTGACCCCAATAAATCAACAATGTGGATCAATCCCTGCTTATTATTATTTTAGGAAAATATTTCTGGCTAAAATTAAAATATAATGACATGGTTAAGTTTCTTGAAGATGTAATTGAAAAAGCACTTCACAGCATTTCCTATGTATTGATCCACTTTTAAAATTTGTGTTAAGAAAGTCATGCCACATAGCTATATAATATACCTTTTGATGTTTTCTAAAACAAATATATGCACTTCAATATTGATTTCCACCCTAAGTTAACCCACAAGAAAGGAACTACCCATGTGCTATATCCTGATGATCCATCTCTGCTATAATATCATAAATTTGTTTACTGACTTATATATAGCTACATAATTACAAGCTATAGTCTCTCAGTTATTGAACAACTATTTAAGAATCTGTTTGTACATTACATGTGTGCTTCCTTTTCTTTTTTCAGGCAAGCCTAAAGAATTCAAGAAGGATTTCAAAGGTCCCATCAAGAACCGGTAAGGCAAAAGCTTTGTATTTAATTAAATTATATAGAGGATATTTGTTGGATCCGGTGGATTATCGATTTTAATTCACGAGTGATCATAGAAAATAATATTTTCGCCACGAGTGAAAATATATATTTTCTATGATCACGAGTGAATTAAAATCAATAATCCACCGAATCCAACAAATTTTCTTTTTATTTAATGCATTTTTCACAGTTTATATACATTGTTTAAGAGTTTAACTAAAGAATTTTGCTGGGATAATGACGTCATTTCGTCAAAAAAATGATGTCATTTCACAATAAACAATGAAAATTATCGATAATTCTCACTGATAAATTTCACTGTTTGAAACAGTGAAATTATCAGTTTTAATTCACTGATATTTCTCTATTAACCACCGGAAAGCATTAAATAAATTGAGTTCTTTAAAGGGGCCTTTTCACAGATTTTGGTATTTTTTAACTTATTCATTAAATGCTTTATATCGATAAATGTAAACATTGGATCGTAAAAGCTCCAGTAAAAAATCAAGAATAAAATTAAAAAAAGGAAAAGAACATTGGCCGGACCAGGTTTTGAACCAGTGAGCAATATAAGCAATCTTCGTAGTTTCACAAAATTTAACGACAAAAACAGAACTCTCCAAATTATTCAATCGTTTCGCGTTGCAACGCTTTATAATTTTTAGGTTTTAAAATCGTCAAAAGATGCATATAATGGCTATATTAGACCATGGTAAATGTTCAGTATTACTGTTTCCTCACAAATATCATAACTATAACGAAAATTTGCGAATCTGAAACAACTTTTTTCAATTTTGTCAATTTACCAAAGCGTGAAAAGATCCCTTTAATGCTTTCTGATTGTTTTTGGTTTGTTTCCCAGCAGCTGTTATAATAATTTATACAAGAAAGAGGTTTAGAAAAACAATGTTATATCCTTCAACAAATAAGTAATTTTCCTAAGATTGCAAGTAGTTTCTATGCAATAATACATATGTTTTAAATGTTGTCTAAAACTCACAGTTTGTTGACAGAGGATGTCTCCTTTGGCTTAGGATCTCTATATTTCATTGAATATTTCATAAATATAAGTATAAAAAAGTGTATTCTAAATTGAATAAAACAGGTTTTGTTCAGCAGTGTTGTTTTTTTCCATTCAAAACGGGTCCGGTATTTCGCCCCATTCCCAATGGAAAAAAGTTTATATTTTTCCCAAATGGGAGCTAAACATTCCCAATGGATGGTTTCCAAAAAAAAAAAAATGGTTATCTCGTTGTTTTGTTCAACTCTCATCCATATGAGTTCAACCTTAGTAAATATAATACTGAAAACACATGTGTTCTCAATTTTGAAGCATGTTTTAGCAAAACAACAACAACACTATTTATTTCCCAATTTTAGTCAAAACGCCGCAAATTGTCCCATTCCAAAGGGATCGGTCCCTGTTCCCAAAATGGTGAAAAAAAACACTGTTCAGCACAAATCACATTGTATTGACTTAAGTTGGGAAAGTGGTGTTGTGGTTTTCTTTGGTAACAAAATTATTATATTTAACTAAGGTTCAACTCATTGGGAGATAAACTAAATGTTAATTTTAACAAAAAATTGGGGGGTAACCAATTGGGAATTTGTATCAGTTATGTGTGAAAGATGGTTACTTTTTTAGATAAGGAATGGCGCCGAATGTGTGCCCCATTTGACAAAAAACCCACTTGTCTACTGTTTCAAATTGTTTAGCAGCACTTTGGTTTACATTTGGAAAATGCATTTATGTTTGATTCAGAACTTGAGTTGAATAGTTATATACAAAACTTAAATAAAACATACATTCTTATCATAAACATATCAGTAAAATGGATATTACGACTACAAAATGCTTTATTAGTCCCCTACCGGTTTCACAGGAGGGGACTTATGGTTTTGTCTCCGTCTGTCCGTCACACTTTTCTGGATCCTACAATAACTTTAAAAGTTCTTAATATTTTTTCATGAAACTTGGAACATGGATAGATGGCAATATGGACATTATGCACGTCATTTCATTTCGTTCCTACGTCAAAAATTCTGGTTGCTATGGCAACAAATAGACTAGACAAACTGCTGAAAATGGTGGTTTTCTGGATCCTGCGATATTTTTTAAAGTTCTTAATATTTTTTCATGTTACGTGAAACATGGATAGATGGCAATATGGACATTAGGCACATCATTTCATTTTGTTCCGACGTAAAAAATTCTAGTTGCTATGGCAACAAATAGACTAGAAATACTGCTGAAAATGGTGGTTTTCTGGATCCTGCAATAACTTTTAAATTTCTTAATATTTTTTCTTGAAGCTTGAATCATGGATAGATGGCAATATGGACATTATGCATGTCATTTCATTTTGTTCCTAAATAACAAAATTGGTTGCTATGGCAACAAATATATATAAAAAAATCTGGAATTTTTGACAATGGTGGAGCCGGTAGGGGACTTATATTGCTTGACAATAGTCTTGTTTCTACATTTAACAGCTCTATTTCTAAACATTTGAAAGTAAAAATATCAAGTAAGAAATATTTGGACTTGATGTGGGCTTTTTGCCAGCATTAATAAGACTGAATAAAGGACTGTAACTGCGTATGTTTAAAAGCATTTATGGTACAATTACTTTGAGTCATTTTTGCATTATTCATTAGCATATCAAAGCAATTACCTCAACATTTATGATCTCTACTTTGGAACAATCAATGTTCTTTTAGAGCTAGACTAATACTTATCACTGTTGTTTGTATTTCCAGATCATGCACAGACATCATCTGCTGTCTGTTGTTTCTGATATGTATCGTTGCCATGGTGGTAATATCGGCTGTAGGTAAGCACATTTACTCGTATCGTACTTTAACATGTATTACGCGCAACCATGTATATATGGCACACCCAATTCTTTTATTTTATTCCAAACATGGCGTATATTATGTTTATTTAGGATAGAACATTTTCCCAAATTCAAAGCTCTCAGAATAGCATTGTATCATGCACCAACTTGTGCAATTGAAATTTTGGGAGGTTTAAGCTGCGTTAATGCATAGTTCAGTACAGTATTTTAAGCTGCGTTAATGCATAGTTCAGTACAGTATTATGCCATCATAGTAAAGTATAGTATTATGCCATCATAGCACAGTACAGTATTATACCATCATAGTAAAGTACATTATTATGCCATCATAGTAAATACCAGTATTATACCATCATAGTAAAGTAGAGTATTATACCATCATAGTAAAGTACAGTATTATGCCATCATAGTAAATACCAGTATTATACCATCATAGTAAAGTACAGTATTATGCCATCATAGTAAAGAACAGTATTATGTCATCATAGTAAAGTACAGTATTATGCCATTGCAGTAAAGTACAGTATTATGTAATAATAGGAAACTACAGTTTTATGTAATCATAGTAAAGTACAGTATTATGGCATCATAGAACACTACAGTATTATGCCACCATAGTAAAGTATAGTATTATGCCATCATAGTAAAGTACTGGTACAGTATTATGCAATTGATTGTCACACTTGTTATAATCTTTGACTCTCTTAGATAAGTTTGATATTCAGACTGAGTATGCTGGTTTGTAATGTTCAGAACACTGGTCAGTTTATAAGGAAGAACTAATGGTTTATTTAGTGTCAGGTTTACATTAAAAATGCACAGGCCTTAACTGTATGCAACAATAACTTTGTCCTGTAATTATCCAACGATATAATTCTCATGTTTATCTTGCCTTTTCCAATATGGAAGAATAGTCAAGCTGTCTTGGGACAGCTATTGTTTATTTATAAACTTATCTGTCGAATCTGATTTAAAAAAAAAATGATTCAACGAAGCCTCCTGAAAAAAAACTGTTTTTATTCTCTGCCATTGATATGAAACTTATTGTGGGAAAACGGGGCCTTATGCATGTGTCTAAAGTGTCTTCAGCTACAACATTTTCTGCTTTTGGCATTTTTAGTTTAAAGGAACAGTGTCGCCTCTGATTAGCCTGTGCGGACTGCATAGGCTAATCTGGAACAACACTTAGCACGCATGTTTTTAAGACCCATTTTCCCTGTAATATACATAACATAACAGAATGGAATGTCACTTACACTTTTTCACACTGTTTATTCTTAGGTTATGCCTACGGAGACCCCAAGACACTTTTGTATCCAACAGACTCTGATGGAAACATGTGCGGCACAGGAAACTATGCGTAAGCAGAAGATTGTCATTCCCTTTTTATGACTCAAATTACTTTTCTTTTTAGTGATTAGCTTTGATTAAATGTGATTGGTAACTTAAAATTTTCAAATTTGCTACACACTTTTTCTTAAGTATTGCAAAATTATATTTTTATACTGTAATATTTATATTTGCTAGCACAGCTTTAAAGCTATGATTTAATTTTTGATTTGAAAAAATAATGCAATTACACAAATAAATGTTTCTGTTATTGTTTCTTTCCAGCAACAAAGGCTAATCTTTTGTTTTTTAATTAGCCTGTTATTGTATTTGATCAGTGATATTAATTTGTCTACCTAATATGTTCTTGTATTTTTCTTTTAGTGACAGGCCGAATCTGTTCTATTTCGACATCATGCAGTGTTCAAAAGTGGGCGTGGCAGCCATTGCCACTGGTTGTCCCACCCCTTCAGTAAGCATCTGTATAACGTTTCATAGGCAGCGTTTTTATTCTATGATTTGTGTGTTTGTGTGTGTGACAATACAAATACATGGTTGGATATGGCATCTAACCCTTTACCTCGTATATACGTATTTTGATGCATTTGAAGTCCCTTAGAAAGTTAAATTTGATTAAAGGCCTTTTTAACTAGATTCAAGTTTTAAAGGTTTCAGTTCCAACCCCTAGATACTGATGAGCAGCAAACAGCATAAAACCTGAACAGACTGTGAGTTACTCGCAGGCTGTTCTGGTTTTATGCTGGTTGCAAAAGCCATTTTCACTTTGCTTCTTATGGGGAAATGGGTAAAAATCAAATGACATATTTTTCTTACAAATTAGGATTGTTGAACTTTAAAATTTCTGATATTGCTTGTTTTTTTTATAATTTTTTTTTTTAAAACATTACAAAATTGGGTCAAATCAACAGATCATTTTAGATTGTTTTTGGGGTGTTGACATAATGATGTTTCTTTTATGAGTGTTAACGGGTAAATTTTACTGGCGGTCAAAATTGACTGAATTTTTTCTGAGAATCTGACCTATACCCATGAAGTAGGGAATTTTAGCACTTATCAACTTTAAATTGGTAAAATAAATAATTGTTTTATTTAAAACAAAATAGAATCAATCTTATTTAATTCTTAAAGTATTATATATTTTAATCACTTTTTTTTATCTTGTAATTTGAATAGTGTTTACTGAAGAAAAATATTGTTGCGATGTTTTGTTGTCATTTTTCAGAAATGTTTAATGCGTTGTACTTTATTCAACTTTTCAGATTTGCGTCGCCAGCTGTCCAACTAAATACTTTGCCTACCCATTAGCAGTTTCGTCAAAGGAAGATCTATTGTGTAAGGACTCTGTAAATGCATCAGTAAAGGCTGCCGCATCAAATCTTGTAAGTACTGAAACATTTTTATATATGTCTTGTTCTGTAAAAGCTGGTCATAATGCATGTGCGTAAAGTGTCGTCCCAGATTAGCCTGTGCGGACTGCACAGGCTAATCTGGGACAACACTTTACGCACATGAATTAAGCCCAGTTTTCTCAGAACCAGACACATATTAGCCTTATTCTGGGAAAACTGGGCTTAATTCATAATAAAAATACAGTGTCATCTCAGATTGGCCCATTTCTCCCAGAATGCATACTGTGTCATCTCAGATTGGCCCATTTCTCCCAGAATGCATACAGTGTCATCTCAGATTGGCCCATTTCTCCCAGAATGCATATAGTGTCATCTCAGATTGGCCCATTTCTCCCAGAATGCATACAGTGTCATCTCAGATTGGCCCATTTCTCCCAGAATGCATACAGTGTCATCTCAGATTGGCCCATTTCTCCCAGAATGCATACAGTGTCATCTCAGATTGGCCCATTTCTCCCTGAATGCATAGTTTACAGTGTCATCTCAGATTGGCCCATTTCTCCTATAATGCATACAGTGTCATCTCAGATTGGCCCATTTCTCCCAGAATGCATACAGTGTCATCTCAGATTGGCCCATTTCTCCCAGAATGCATACATTGTCATCTCAGATTGGCCCATTTCTCCCAGAATGCATACAGTGTCATCTCAGATTGGCCCATTTCTCCCAGAATGCATACAGCGTCATTTCAGATTGGCCCATTTCTCACAGAATGCATACAGCGTCATTTCAGATTGGCCCATTTCTCACAGAATGCATACGGTGTCATCTCAGATTGGCCCATTTCTCCCAGAATGCATACAGTGTCATCTCAGATTGGCCCATTTCTCCCAGAATGCATACATTGTCATCTCAGATTGGCCCATTTCTCCCAGAATGCATACAGTGTCATCTCAGATTGGCCCATTTCTCCCAGAATGCATACAGTGTCATCTCAGATTGGCCCATTTCTCCCAGAATGCATACAGTGTCATCTCAGATTGGCCCATTTCTCCCAGAATGCATACATTTTCATCTCAGATTGGCCCATTTCTCCCAGAATGCATTCAGTGTCATCTCAGATTGGCCCATTTCTCCCAGAATGCATACAGTGTCATCTCAGATTGGCCCATTTCTCCCAGAATGCATACAGTGTCATCTCAGATTGGCCCATTTCTCACAGAATGCATACAGTGTCATCTCAGATTGGCCCATTTCTCCCAGAATGCATACAGTGTCATCTCAGATTGGCCCATTTCTCCCAGAATGCATACATTGTCATCTCAGATTGGTCCATTTCTCACAGAATGCATACAGTGTCATCTCAGATTGGTCCATTTCTCCCAGAATGCATGCAGTGTCATCTCAGATTGGTGCATTTCTCCCAGAATGCATACAGTGTCATCTCAGATTGGCCTATTTCTCCCAGAATGCATACAGTGTCATCTCAGATTGGCCCATTTCTCACAGAATGCATACAGTGTCATCTCAGATTGGCCCATTTCTCCCAGAATGCATACATTGTCATCTCAGATTGGCCCATTTCTCCCAGAATGCATACAGTGTCATCTCAGATTGACCCATTTCTCACAGAATGCATACAGTGTCATCTCAGATTGGCCCATTTCTCCCAGAATGCATACATTGTCATCTCAGATTGGCCCATTTCTCCCAGAATGCATGCAGTGTCATCTCAGATTGGTCCATTTCTCCCAGAAGGAGGCTCAAATTTGCTGATTTAAAGCCCCATTTAATTTTATTAGCTCGGCTGTTTTCGGAGAAAACACGAGGTATTTTCATAGCCAGCTCGTCGTCCAGCGATTCAAAACTGCACCCACCGCAGAGCGTTTGCACCCGCTATGCGGTGCTCTTGTTGAAAATATAACTGTCTATGTTTATATGTCAGTACACTATTAGCCAACAGACTCCAGCGATTTTTTGCCCAAGTGGGAAAAGTACAGGTACCAGCCCAAATGGGAAAATGTGCTCGAAAAACACTGAAATTGGGAAAAATTGCGTTGTTAAATCTTCATATTGAGAAATATGTGTGTTTGATTTTTTGCTCCCTTTTACTTTAAAATTGATAACTAAATGTTGTTTAGTTGTCAATATTATATTTAGTTAGGTTAAAGCCATAGAGCTGCATAGGGAAACTTACGAAATGTTGCATTTTATTAATTAAAAAAAAAAGGATTTTTTGTTACAGCAGTTGGGAAATTTGTGGTTTTTTCCTTATTGGGAAAGTGCTGGTTTCAAATACTTAATAAAGAAGGAAAAAAAACGCTGAAATCTTATCACATGATATTAAATCCCACCAATCATATTAATCTGTATGTATGAGTCAGTTAATGTAACTCATAATACCTCAAAATGAACTATACTGTCAACCTGTGTAGTAAAAACGAATCAGATTTACCATAGCAAACAATTTGACAAAAACTTATATATGAATTCATTTATTTGGATCAGCATGAAAGATTACTTGTTTTCAATGTTTAATATTGGCCTTGTCAAAATACAAAATGCATCTAACATAAGAAGTATTAAATTTATATTGTATTGTTTGTGTTTTTGTTTCAGTTGCTAATCAAATCTAACTTAATAGACACAGATCTGTGTGCTGCCTATTATGTCGATTCAACAGCCTGTAAGTACTCAAGCATAAGTTTGTCTAAAAGAGTTAAGTCCTCTTTAAAAGACTTGGTTGGCCGAGACACAATCATTATAATAAGGATTTGTCCTAAAATTTTGTCTGGTTAATAAGACATGATAATATAAAAATGGACATAAACACAAACTTATAGGCCAGAAGCCTAAGGAATTTTATCAATTTAAGGAATTTTATTCAGACATTCTTTAGGTGTTTTGTGTTCATTTTGAAACCGCTTTAGCCAGTTGTATATTTGATACTTAACCATGTTCTAACATATATGCCTTTACTGATTAAACCTTTCCCACAAAGTAAACATTGCTATAGGCAACCAGCAGCAAACCAAAACAACCTGCGAGTAACTTGCAGGAGGTTCAGGTTTGAAATTGTTTGCTGCTCATCAGTATCTAAATGATGGAAGTGAAGCCTTTTAAACTCGAACCTAATAAGAAAGGTTTTTATTTTTACTTAAATGTGATCTTCTAAGAGACTAACATTTTGTAAAAAATATGTATCTGAGGGTTAAAGGTTAACCCTTTGCATGCTGGGAAATTTGTTGTCTGCTAAAATGTTGTCTGCTGAATTTCTAAAATTAGCATTTTTTCTTTGATTTTATTCAAAGAATACTATCAGGATAGCAAACAGTTTGGATCCTGATGAGACGCCATGTTCTGAGTCGTCTATCTGGACCCAAACTGTTTGCAAAGGCCTTCAAAATTCGGTTCCAGCACTAAAGGAGTAAAGGGTTAATACTTACCATGATCTTTTATCACTTTCAGTGGTAGGTCGCTGTATTCCAGCCATATTTGAGGACACTCTTAACTACGCCCTCCAGCTGAACGTTAGTGGTACCCTTCTGACGGCAAAAGATGGAACTGGAGTCTCTGGCGACAGTTTAAATAAAGCCAGCGAGTAAGAAATTGAGATATTTCTAATTATTATCATATGACCTGTGTCATGCAAAAATGGGTAGTATGCCATATGTGGCCTGGAGAATTCCAGCCTTCGCATCAGTGCAGTCTGGTCAGGGGTTACCCTGTTTTGCTTATCCCTTCCCCACTCAGAAGCAAAGTGAAAATGGCTATTTGCAAACAGCATAAAACCAGAACACCCTGCGGGTAACTCGCAGTCTGTTCAGGTTTTTTGCTGTTTGCTGCTCCTCAGTATCTAAGAATTGGAACTGAAACCTTTGAAACTAGGATCTAGTATGAAAGGCCTTTAATAAGGTTGTACTTTCTGAGGACTACAAATGTGTCAAAATACCTATCTACATGTAAGTGGTTAAGGCTTGTGAGACTATGAAACATGGCATGGCTTTGTAGGGGACCGTGTAGAGCCTGACCAGACTCCTGCTCTATTGGGGAATCTGGTCTGGAGCTATGCTTGCAGTGTATGGCATGAGGTCTTGAATTAATTGAATCTGCCATTCTCCCCTTACATTAAAGTATGGAATTGGTTAATTACTTGTATAATTAGTTTCAGCAGTTAATGCAAGTATTACTGATTAACAGCTTAGCTGTTCAAAAAGTATGTTGTCACTAGAAACTGATCAACATTTAATATCTTATATACTTTTATATACTTTATATACTTGAAAATAATATTTAACAAACAATCATAGTCCTTTTGTCGAAATTATAACTGGGCATGCATACTTTTATTTTACAGATACCTTGCCAAGTTTTTCGCCCTGCAGAGTTACGTTGAGTTGGTTTTCAAGGACATTGTCAATTCATGGTGGCAGATATTAGCGTAAGTGTGCATTTTATTTGTTTAACTTCTCGTATTTCTCTGGTTCCATTTAATGAACATTGTCTCAAATTTTCTTGAGCTTTAAGATGAAGGAAAGTTCTTACCTTATCCAAAGACAAAATGCTGTTGATACTTTCTGACGCAACTGAAAAAGAATTAGCACTTAATAAATAGGATGTAAAGACAAGGTGCCGCAGTACATTAACCCAAAGTACAATGAAAAAAGTCTGCGTGGCGATAACCATGAAATTACATTTCTGATTTTTATCTGACCAATTGTGTCTTGTTCTGAGAAAACTGGGCATAATGCATGTGCGTAAAGTGTCGTCCCAGATTAGCCTGTGAAGTCCACACAGACTAATCAGGACGACACTTTCTGCTTTTATGGTATTTTTAGTGTCAAGGAAGTCCCTCCTTACAGAAAATCAAGTTTAGGCGGAAAGTGTCATCCCTGATTAGCCTGATTGCACAGGCTAATCTGGGACGACACTTTACGCATGTGCATTAAGCACAGTTTTCTCAGAATGCGGCTCAATTATTCTCTCTGTATTTGTTTCAGTGCCCTTGGCGTTGCTGCTCTGTTCTGCTTCATGTGGATTATTTTGCTGCGATGGATTGCTGGGGTAGTGGTCTGGATCACAATCATTGGGTTCCTAGGATGTTGGGTGTTTGGTAGGTATCTTTGGGTTCCTTGGATGTTGGGTGTTTGGTATGTATCTTTGGGTTCCTCGGATGTTGGGTGTTTGAAAGGTATCTTTGGGTTCCTTGGATGTTGGGTGTTTGGTAGGTATCTGTATTTGAATATTATTGTTGGAAAATGGGGCTTAATGCATGTGTGTAAAGTGCAATTCGCACAGGCTATTTAGGGGCTACATTTTCAGCCTAGACTAGATTTTCATTAATCAGAGACTTCATGTTAAGAACAATTCTGTAAAAGCGGAAAGTGTAGTCCATGATTAGCCTGTGTAGACTGCACAGGCTTATCTGGGAAGAAATGTTAAGCACATGATTTGATATTTTAGAACATGTCTCATTTGTTAAGGGTAATACACCTTTTTTGATGCAGTGTTTTCATTAGTATACGGAACATCAGATTCTTTAAAGGAAGCAACAGATTAGGCCGGAGGTCTAGGGGGCCGCCAAGGCTCCCTGTGGGTCCAATGCAACGCTCTGGTAGAAGGTTCAGGGGGGCTAAGCCCTCCGAGAAAAAAATGAATATGCAACTTTTGCTTATAGAAATCAGTGCTGTGACTGAAACTAATATTTACATTGTAGTAATTAATATGACAGCAGGGGTTCTGAAATATTTTAAGAGTCTACTTGTCCACGGACAAGTTCCACCCACAAATTCACTTGTCCGTACCAAAGAAGTACTTGTAGAAAAGATCATTACTAATTAAGCAAATAATACAAAAATACACTTTTGTTAACTTATATTTTAACTTATAAACATAGTTTGCTAGAATATTCACATGAAGAAAAAATACAAGCAAGATGTACATATAATAAGAACACCATAAGATACCATCTCGGATATTTAATAATCTCAACATGACTCGAAAATTCACCTGAAACGAAATAATCTCAGTTAATGTGTGTGACTAGAATATCTACCCTGGTCCCATAAACTGCACTGAATACTGCACTGGTCTTTTGATATATTTTCTTTGACCAATAACCTCTGCTCATCACTCAGTTATTAAAATAATATGCATGTCGGTAGAACATGTATGTGGCCATTTGCAATATACACAAATGTTATCTTATGCATGATTGGCTGTGGCTATACACATGTGCGCTGGTTTCTCTACTAAAACTGTTATCTTATGTGTGATTGGCTGTTGCTATATACGCGTGGTATATACTGGTTTACTACATTAAATAATTATTATCGGAAAATTACCTACCTTGCAGTTGAAAACGTGTGCCAGTCCGCAGATTAATCATTAGCTATTTATATAAACTTTCGTTTTGATTTTCGGAAAATGGAATAGTTTCGTTCTCGAAAAATGTTTACCACAGAAATTTTACTTGTCCCCGGACAAGCCAGCTTTGGAAAACTGCATGTCCGGAAGGGAAAATTGACAACTCGGACATCTTATTTCAGAATCCCTGTTACAGGTCCAATTACAGACAATTTAGATTTTTCCCGATGTAATAAATTTATGAAATGAAAATTGTCCTCAGTGCTCCATTTCAGTGGCAAAACGAAGTAATAATGTAAGAAGTTTTCAATCCTAACTTAATTTAAAACTGGATCTATATGGAAAAAAATGCAAAAAGAAAAAAAAAACTACTTCAAACAAGGGTGATTGTGGAAAACTATAAAAAGTTCAATTCTGACAATGCGGAAAACTTACCCTCTTTTCAGCGATAAAACCATAACAACAAACGGCACTAAGAAAAGTAACAACAACCGTGAACGAAGCCGATCTAAAACAGCGCAAAAAAGATAATAAGAACCAAAACAAATATAACAGATTGAACAATAACTAACAATATAAACAGAAAGAAAAATCAACTGTGTAATTTTCTTTCTATCCAGATTTAGCTTTAAATCCGAAATCTAAAGGGTTCATTATTCTTTTCTTTCCACGATCAGACTCCATGCTGAATTAACATCGGTTACTGTTACAACACCTCTGATTGGCTCTTTCATTTTAGATCGACGAATCGTCAACGATTTTTTTTAAACAGCGCGGTGTGAAATATTTATGTTACAATGCTTCTGATTAGCTCTTTTGTTTTAGACCGACGAATCCTCAACAATGTTTTATAAAATGGTGCGGTGTGACACCACTAAATTTATTTCACTATCGGATAAAAAACAACCGATTTTTAAAGATGTTCAACCGATGATACGGATCGCCAATCGGTTAATAATGAAAACACTGTTGATGTCTATGACATTTCAGATGCAAGAAAAATGTGGTTAAGCCAACAACATCACAGGGTTTAAATTAAATTAAATTTTGGCATAAAGTTATCAAGATATAAAAATATATCCAAACTAAATGTGTTTTTTTTCAGTGCTACAATCGTATATTGTAAAGCCTAAGAAATCTGGCCCTCAGTAACATTGTTGTATATTTGTATGATTTAAATGTGCATGCACATTTGTCTATGTTTCTTGTGATTAAGAAATTAAGAAATGTTTCATAAGTAGCTGTTTATCGGCACATAAGGGCCAATATGAAGTTTAAATGCATATTAACCCATTTATGCCTAGTGGACTCTACCATCCTTCTCAATTGTATCAATGTATTTCAAAAATTAGGGATGTCTAGTATATTTATTTCTAGATTTAGAATATTTCTTACAGAAATTCCTTTATGCAAACAGCGCAGACCTTGATGAGACGCCGCATCATGCGGCGTCTAATCTGGGTCTACGCTGTTTGCCAAGGCCTTTTTTTCTGGACGCTAGGCATAAATGGGTTAATAACCCATCGAGCCATTAGCTGGAGACTTTGAATAGACAACAACAATAACTTCTGGGGTGGTATTCCTGAAACATCTTAAAGCGGGTATATACGATTTTGTCAAATATTTATGAATTTATATAAACTGTGTAAAAAACTAATTATATATATATTTCAATATAAATTAAAATAAAAGTTAAGAAGAACATGTGTTGAAAAATGCGAAATAAGCCAGATATTTAATACTGAAATTGAAAACGGCTGTACAGCCGAATTCGCCAGCATGTATACAATACATGTACGATGTGCATCTAAACTTAGTCTAACGGTTTATTTGAATTCCTGCAACGATATCTATTCATACGACACACGAACACTATCTCCGATCCTAATACAAAGACGAATGCTTCGGTTATTGTAGGAAAATATGTACGTCATTATCGGCTCGGGGCGCTAATTTGTCTTTGCTGCATTTTATGAAATTTGGCTTTAATGTATAATTTTTCTTGCCTATTTTGTGTTATTGTAACATATTTTATCAATAAAATTACAATTAAACACATATAAAAAATCGTATATACCCGCTTTAAGTCATTTCTTAAATATTTTCACTTAAGTTAAAAATTACAATGTTTTGTATTTCTTTACTAAATAAGGAAACACATGTTTTTTTGGTATTCCTAAAATAACATTGGCATAATGATGTTATTTAAATGTATATATTCAGATGCCAATTTATTGCAATAATTATGATGAAATGAAACACTTAAGAAAGTTTCCCAATTTAAGGATAAGAATAAAATTTAACTTAAGATGCTTCTGGAATACGACCCCTGAGTTATATTTTCCTATTGAATTGAAAACTATATTTAAGTAAACTTGCTCAGGGCTCCTGCAGATTCATGTCCCTATTCTTGAATGTTTCAAAATACAACTTTTTCACGTTACATCCTGCAGCCACAGCCTGGAGTTACTATCGCTACTACATGATGAAAAACAGTGAGACACCTCAACAGGAATACAGCGTGGCCCCGTTGTTTGCCGGAGAGTTCAGTTACTATCTGCAGATCAGAAAAACGTGGCTGGCGTTTGGTGAGTCAGACTTTTACTAGACTGTAATAATAGTTTTCGAAGTAACTACCCAAAAATAATTTACGTAAAGCAACCACCATGTACATCTTTGGACAGAAACTATGACAAAATATTTTAAGACAACTGCTACAAAATGTACATTTTAGAAAAGCAATTACCAAATGATATTTTTGGACAGCAACGCATCTCAAAATGTGTTAAAAGTCTTCATGTATATTTACATTTTTCTTACGACGTTACGTTATTGTATGACGTTGACGTCACTTCCTTTGTATTTGTTTATATTAATGTTCTACTGATGAAGGCTATGGCCGAAACATGTTTAGTACCTAAGACATTTTAATAAACAGTGACGTGTTTGTACGATTTATTTAATTTCATTTTTCTTACGAGAATAATGCATGTTAAGTTTTTTCACAAAAATCTACAGAACATACCACCACAATTAGCCGGTAATCAAGTGGAGAATGCATCCATGTGCTGTTTGTAACCACTTTTGATGTAAGAGCATTGGATATGGTGTCTGCCTCATCAGGAGGTTCTTGGTTCGATCACAACCCTGGGAGCATTCTCCAGAGACTCAATTCTGGGGCTACCCAAGAAATAATTCAAACGTGTAGCCAAACGCTTTAAGTTTGATCAAGCTCAAATAATATTTTTGAAAATAATCTAAATGAGACTTGCTTTTGCAAAAGGAAGTTTAATGCATATGATTAAAGTGTCGTCCCAGATTTATTGTGTTTAGTCCACACCGGCTTATTAGATCAGGGATGTTACTGTCTTCTTTAACTGGATTTTTGCTAAGTAGAGACTTCCTTGAATAATACAAACAATAAAAGCTGAACGTGTAAAACAAAGGGTAATCTAGGACGACACTAGAGCATGCATGAAATCCATTTTCTCTGAGCGAGGGTCAAATATAAACACATGATTGCAAAAAGTTTCGTCCCAGATTAGCCGGTGCAGTCTGCACAGGCTAATCAGGAACGACACTTTCTGCTTTTATGACATTTTTTGTTTAAATGAAGTCCCGTCTTAGCAAAAATCTAATTAAGGCGTAAAGTGTCGTCCCTGATAAGCCTGTATGGGCTGCACAGGCTAATCAGGGATGACACTTTACGCACATGCATTAAGCCCAGTTTTCTCAGAATAAGACTCAAATGATTGGTCAACTGAATGTTTGACTGACACGTATCTTTCTACCAATCCACTACAGCGTGTGGGAGTGCCACTCTGCTGGCCATATTTCTGCTCATATTCCTGTTCCTGGTCAAAAGAATCTGCATCGCCATTGAGCTCATTAAGGAAGCATCCAGGTACGTGTGCAAAGCATTTATAATTTTTAAGGAATATGTCAACCTACAGAAAAATGTGTATTTAGGCTTTAATATCATTTTATTTATCCCAATGGCATAGTTGATATGGTTTCTGCCTAGCAATGCGGGGGTCAGAGGTTCATTCCTCTGTTGGAGCATTCGTTTGATCTTCTCCAAAGTCACCAAGTACTGGTTCTACCCAGGAAACAAACTCAAGAATGTTTCAATAAGCCATCAAGCTAAAATAAATAGGTTTAAACTAAAATTATAATATCTGTGCTTATGTTTGCATCAGTTTTCATGTCCATCTGTCATAGTAATGAGTGCATGGGTAAACACTTAAACTTCTATTTTAATATTGTATGAATAGGTGTGTGCATCGATTTTCTATTAAACCCTTTCTCACCTAGAAGCAAAGTAAAAATGGCTATATGCAAACAGCATAAAACCAGAACAGCCTGCTAGTAACTCGCAGTCTGTTCAGGTTTAATGCTGTTTGTTCCTCATCAGTAACTAAGGTTTGGAGATGAAGCCTTATAATTTTATTTGAATCTAGTAAGAAATGTCTAAAATTAGATATAATTTTCTAAGGGACTACAATACAAGATATTTGAATGCTTATATGCGACTTATAAACAGTTTATAAACCGCATATAACTCAATTATACTTCGCATATGAGCCTCATTTTAGTGGGAGTAGTTTATTTTGGTAAGGGTTAACCCTTACAGCGCTGGAACCAAATTTTAAAGGCCTTTGCAAACAGTTTGGATCCAGATGAGACGCCACAAAACGTGGCGTCTCATCAGGATCCAAACTGTTTGCTATTCTGATAGTATTCTTTGAAAAAAATCGAAGAAAATGCTATTTTTAGATATTCAGCAGACGACATTTTAGCAGACGACATTTTAGCAGATGGCAAATTTCCCAGCATGCAAAGGGTTAATGTTAATCATCATAATAATGTGTGAATTGCCACGTATATTTTCAGGGCAACCTCATCTCTATACTCATCTCACCCATCATTTTTTCGATATCTTTATAATAGTTTAAGATGGATTTTCCAAATATCATTAAATTTTAAGCAATATTATGTATGCATCTATTTTAGCTTCTTTCATTAATTTTGCATGGCATTCTGTATTTCTGTATATAAATCCACATGTAAAATACTGTAAAATCATAATTTTTTGTTGGACAATAATTTTCGTTGATTTCCTGGGTTGATGAATTAAACACAAAATCACAATGAAAAATGACTGAAGCAAATTCCACTTTAGTTAAAAAAATCAGAAATCCACAAATGTATCCACAAACAATTTTTATTTTTTATTTTGCAGTAAAGATTATCATATTCTAGTAATTTGTGCAACTCTATCACGATTTCAGAACTATTGGCAACATGATCTTGGTTCTAATCTGGCCCATCATTCTGTTCATCATTCTTCATTTCCGAGCCATTGCCAACATGATCTTTGTCCTCATCAACTCATCCTTCAATCTTTTTTTTTATTTCAGAGCTATTGCCAACATAATCTTCGTTCTCATTTAGCCAATCATCAGGTTTTCCTTCAATATCATTCTTTATTTCAGAGCCATCGGCATCATGATCTTTATCCTCATCAACTCATCCTTCAATCTCATTCTCCATTTCAGAGCCATCGGCAACATGATCTTCGTCCTCATCTGGCCGATCATCCCGTTCATTCTCCAACTTGCCTTCCTGGGCTACTACCTGGTGTCTGCCGTCTACGTGGGCTCCATGGGCAAGAAGAACTTCTACAATAACGGGACCAACACCACCGAAGACAATGGGGTCTCTTATTATATTAAGCGCGCTCCTTGTGATGTTAATGTAAGTACAGAATAATTTGATTGTTTATCATGATATTCCCTACTGATGTTTATGTCAGTACAGAATTATTTGATTGTTCATTATGGTATTATCTTCTGATGTTTATGTCAGTACAGAATTTTTTTATTGGTAATCGTGGTGTACAGTATTTTGTTTTGATAACATAAGCCTTAAGATAATTACTTTATTGCTATACCGATAAATACAGAAAAAACTAATAATATTGCTTTGGAAAGATTGTAAAACCATTACAGCTTGGGCTCGATACAATTACTTTGCAATAAACTCGGATGATTAAGCATGCATTTTCTGGCATCAGAATTTAAATCATAGGTAGTTAGAATTAAACATGCATATTTGAACTTAATATGTCTTTTTTGAACAGTTACCAAGTATTTCAGTGGATAGGCTTGTCGGTTATATCATTAATGAAAGCTGTAATGATTTAATTTTAAGAAAAGGCGTCACGGATTGCCAATCAAACCCCTAAAAACTAGTTGAACCTTGTTCTGGAAGAAGGGGGTTAAATGCGTATGCGTAAAATTCCATCACAGATTAGCCCGGCTAATCAGGGACGACATGCTGCTATGGTATTTTCGTGAACAGGAAGAGAAAATCAAGTTTAGATGACAAGTGTTGTCCCAGATGAGCCTGTTCATTCTGCGCAGGCTAATTTTTGACGACACTTTAGCAGATGCATTAAACCCCGTTTTCCCAGGAGGGGGCTTCTTTCAGTGATTTCACAGTTGATCAGCTTTTATTGATTTTTCTCTTCAGGATGCCAACACAGGCAAGGTGTGCGAGTTCGTGAAGTATGGGGGTGATGAGTAAGTCACTTTAAAACGGAAAGCAAAACAGCACTTTTAAAACCATAAAAGAATCATATGTGATTATAAGTGTCTAAGTATCAAATGCTAAATTATGGAATTTAAAGTTCTGCATTGTTGTCTTATGCAGTTAAGTTTTGTTAAATATTTGAAGTGTTTAAAATGGAACTATTATCAATTGTAAAAATACCATTCTAATTTCATGGCAAAATGTTACCAACTATTTTTGTGTTACCAGAAGTCAGAGTAGCCACTGAAATCTCTAATTGTATACTATTTAATTCTCTTATAATTATGGACTCGTACAATTTCATTAAATTATTTTAAAATTAAGCAGTTTTCACATTTTTTTAGCTAACATTCTTAATAACAGGCATTTTGGCCATATATACAGTATTCTAATCGCCAACCTAGTGTACCAAGATATCTTTTGTTGTTCCTAGGTACACGATTCCACTGGAGGTATTTCTGCTGTTTATGTTCTTCTGGGGTATGAATTTCATCATCGCGCTCGGCCAGATGACCCTGGCAGGATCCATTGCCTCATACTACTGGGCCTTCGAGAAACCCAAGGATATCCCGGCTTTCCCAATTCTAGCTGCCCTCTATCGATCATTAAGGTAAAGCTTTTCAAAATAACTCAGTAAAATTGATTGTTGTTAGAAGATGATTACATTTGATTCACGAACAAATCAGAAAAATTTATATCTTAAGGAATCACGCAGCCATATGTGAAATTATTTATTTGTAATTATAAAGAGGGGATGTAACTTGATAATGCACCAAATTCAACAACAAAAAATGTAAATCATTGTCACCGTTTGTTTACATTTTCAAAGGGTTGAACTGGATACTTTTGTGTTAATAATATCTTTATGACGTCGAAATAGCGATTTGATTTCACTGTAAAACATTAAAAAATATTTATTATTTTTCAACGTTAATTGTCACTGTTTGAAACAATGAATTTTACATCAATGATATTTCCTATAAACCACTGGACTGCATAAAATAAAAAGCTTTCTCATCTTGGCTGCCCTCTAGCATTTATTATGAAGGTAAACTTTTTCCTGTATTGGCTTCCATCTATAGTTCATAAAGTTAACCCTTTCAGTGCGGGAACCTTTGAAGGCCTTTGCAAACAGTTTAGATCCAGATGAGACGCCACAGAACGTGGCGTTTCATCAGGATCCAAACTGTTTGCTATTCTGATAATATTCTTTGAAAAAAATCGAAGAAAATGCTAATTTTAGAAATTCAGCAGACGACATTTAGCAGACGACAAATTTCCCAGCATGCAAAGGATTAATGCTTGTCAGTCATCTTTGCTATTCCAATATTTTTTTTACCTCCATTGATCATTAAGGTAAAACTTTTCATAATTTGTCTTAGCTATACTTGTTGTTATGGTAAACATTTCATATTCTATGCTGCCATTTATTGAACATTAATGTTAAACTTTTTCCACCTTGACTAAAATAAAACCTCTATTGAGGTTAATCTTTTAATATCTTGGCTAATCATCTAATAATCATGAAAGTAAAGTTTTTTCCATCTTTATTTAGAATAACCATTTCCCATCTCGTATTCTCTCTATTGACTAATGCTTTTTCCAGTAAAAATTGAGATTTGTTTGCATGTCATTAAAAAAAACATTTATTGTCCCCCTACTGGTTTCACCGGAGGGGACTTACGTATTTCACTCTGTCAGTCAGTCAGTCTGTTCGTCACACTTTTCTGGATTCTGCGATAACTTTTAAAGTTCTTCATATTTTTTCATGAAACTTGAAATATGGATAGATGGCATTATGGACATAATGCACGTCATTTCATTTTGTTCCTACGTCAAAAATTCAGGTTGCTAAGGCAACAAATAAATAAAAAAAATAAAATTCTGACAATGGTAGAGCTGGTAGGGGACATATATTGCATGGCAAAAGTCTTGTTATTTTTAAGTATGTTACAAAATAATGCTTTAGTCATTTTGGATGGACATTATTGCATGTGATAAGAAAAATATAATTTATAGAAATCTTATAACTGTATGAATAAATTTTCTTTAAAGGTCGCCAGGGCGTTGTGGATATGGTGTCCACCTGGCACCCAGGAGGCCATGGGTTTAATCCCCACTGCTGGAGCATGCTTTAGATCTCCCTAAAAGACGCCACACTAAACTAACACCCTTCTGAATTCATTTTATCAATTTTTAAATACCATCTTGGTTCCCTGTTTTAGATACCATCTTGGTTCCCTGGCATTTGGTTCCCTGCTGATTGCTATCGTCCAGATGATACGAGTTTTCCTGGAGTATGTTGACCACAAGATCAACGGCAGCCAGAACCCAGTGGCCAAGTTCCTGGTGAAGTAAGTACACACAGCAGGGTGCTTGTATGGTCATTTAATTAATGAGCCTAGCTCTGGGAAAACTGGGCTTAAGGCATGTGCGTAAAGTGTCATCCCAGATTAGCTTGTGCAGTCTGCACAGGCTAATCAGGGACGAAACTTTCCGTCAAGACTGGATTTTTGTTTGAAAGAGACTCCCTTTTAACAAAACTTCCATACACGCCAAAAGTGTTGTCCCTGATTAGCCTGTGTGGACTTAACAGGCTAATCTAGGATAACACTTAGAGCACACACATTAAGCCCAGCTTTTTTCAGAACGAGGCTATTATAACTATTTTTCATCTGGATGGGTAGAGAATGGGATACTATACTGGCTGTCAGACAGCAAGCAATTCCGTGGGGAGTTCAGGGCAAGATTATGACATTGATAGTATGCCATAAATGTTTTTATGAACTTTCACAATTTTTAACAAGCATTTTAAAAAGGTTTACAACTTTTTAAAAGTATAATAATCTTTATTTTCTGTGCTTACTTTTAAAAATGTACTATTTCTGCTTTTGATCTTACATATTAAGTCTGGATGCTAAGCAAAGCTTACAGGTCGCCATGGCATAGTGGATATGGTGTTCGCCTAGCGACTGGGAGGTCATGGGTTTGATCCCCACTGTGGGAGTGTTCTATAGACCTCCCCAACAGACACCAAGTACTGGTTCTAGTCCCAGGAAATGGACTCAAGATTGTTTCAAATAAGCCTTAGGCTTTTCATGCAATCGAGCTAAAATAAAAAAGTCCAAACTAAAGCTTTGACTGAAGTAATGCTTTGGCATTCAAGCTGTAAGAAAACCATTAGTTACTGGTGTTTATAGTTGAAGTGTTAAAAATTATTAACATTTACAGAAAAGTCACATCATTAATAGATATGTCATAAATTATTATTTACAAATACAGGATATTGGTAGATCATAAAACTTAAATTAAATCTTCAAAAATCAAACCCTTTGATATATATTGTTAATAAATAAATGTTACCAAAAAATGTATTTTAAACTTCACAACAACTAATTTTTATATTTTTATTATATTTTTGCTTAGACATGCTTATGGTTGGTATACACTCAGAGAAAAGAAAGAGAGCCTTTTGCTAGTCATAAATATAAATGCTTGTAATTTGTCAGTACACAACGTACATTAAAGCCCCTCGCTACAATAGACCACCTTTGATGACGCTAGATAGACATGTTATAGATAGATTTCCATTAATGATAGTTGAAGAGTCTGAAAATTCATATGGTTTCTATTGATAAAATAAGATCTATTGTTTCATTATCCTCTTCAAATAAAGTCTAGAAAGAAGTACATTTTTGTATATTTGAGTAACTTTATTGCTTTAATTTTTTGTTTGTCATTCGATTGGTCGGAAAGTTTTACCATTTATAATATTATAAGTTTGGGGACTTTTTAGTTTCTAAACAGATTACTTGAAATTTCAAACATGTCATCACCATAAAGAAGAGCTGTTCATGACCCTGTGTTCATACCCAGTGGTCCACACACGTTCCTGACTTTAATGCCTTTTTACTACAGATGCATAAATCTGTTTGGAGCACAATTCTTCCATTCTCAAGTTATTGCATTCAGTTGTGACATAATCATGTGATACCCATTCAATTTAGATGTGCAAATCACTTTTTTTTTCTCTCAGTGATCAACTTATTTCTAAATGTGCCCCTGAATTTAACCCTTTCCCACTCATAAGCAAAGTGAAAATGGCTATGTGAAAACAGCATTAAACCAGAACAGCCAATGAGTAACTGGCAGTCAGGTTTTATGCTGTTTGCTGCTGATCAGTATCTTTGGGTTGGAAATGAAGCCCTAAAAACTTGAATCTAGTAAGAAATGTTTTCAATTAAATTTAACTTTCTAATGGACTACATAAGGGTAAAAATATGTATCTCATTGGTAAAGGGTTAAGGCGTGTACATGGCTCATATACCTGTGGTAAATCATTGCAAGGGTATTATTAGTCACATTTGTGACAAAGCTCTAGTATACATTTGCATAGATTCCTGTACATTCAGTTACGTACCTTATTTCCAAAGGTTAGATAATCATGGTTCATATGTTGGCTTGCTCACATGGATTTTTATTGATGAAATTTACAGTACAGTGGCTTGGTCATCTGGGTTCCCATTCATGAATTGTACACTACATTGGCTTATTCATATGGTTTTCCATTGATGCAATGTAACATACATTGGCTTGTTCATATAGTTACGTTGATAAAAAGCCTAGAATAGTGGGTTGTTCATATGGATTCCCATTCATGAATTGTACAGTAAATTTGCTTATTTATATGGATTTCAATTGATGCAATCTACAGTACATAGGCTTGTTCATATGGATTCCATAGATGAACTGTACAGTTAATTTGCTTATTTATATGGATTTCAATTGATGCAATGTACAGTACATTGGCTTATATATATGGTGTCCATTGATGAAATGTACAGTACATTTGCTTATTTATAAGAATTTCAATTTAATATGCAATGTATAGTAAGTTGGCTTTTTCATATAGATTGCCATTGATATTTTTTGCTTATTTATATGAATTTCAATATATGCAATGTACAGTTAATTTGCTTTTTATGCCCCCGATAGGGTGGCATATAGCATTTGAACTGTCAGTCCGTCTGTCTGTGTCTCCGTCCGAAAACTTTAACATTGGCCATAACTTTTGCAATATTGAAGATAGCAACTTGATATTTGGCATGGATGTGTATCTCATGAAGTTGCACATTTTGAGTGGTGAAAGGTCATCCTTCAAGGTCAAAAAACAAAAATCAAGGGAAGTAACAAGCTTTAAAGGGAGATAATTTCTATTTTATATCATTTGACAGGTACAGATCAATTTCACAAGGGAAGTAATATTTTTTTAAAGGACATAAATAAAAACAAATTTTATGGTCAGTTCATACTTCAAAAGTCAAAAAATACAATCCAAGGGAAGTCATAAGCTATCAAAGGCAGATAATTTCTAAACATGCCAAATGATGTAATGAAATTTTTTTCAACGCGGCGCCATAGGGGCATTGTGTTTCTGACAAACACATCTCTTGTTCATATTTATTATAGATTGCCATTTATTCAATGTACAATTCAATTGTTATATTAATTTCCATTGGAGCTATGTACAGTACATTTGTGTGTTCATAAAGATTTCCATGAAAGAAATGCATAGCACATTTGCTTGTTCGTATGCATCCCCATTGATGCAATTTACAGAACATTGACTTTATATTCATACTGATTTCAATTGATAAATGTACGGTACATTGGCTTGCTGGAATAGATTTTGATTCAATATATCCTAAGAAAATATCTACATTGATGAAACTTAAAGAGCTTTTGATTTGTAATGTGCTTGTAGTTGTGCTAGCTATAATATGAATATTTTGTGTTTCTTTCAGACTTAAATATTGAAATAATATGTTCTTTGTATGCTAGCCATCTGATGATAACATATTTAAGGCATAATATATCAGGTAAAAGTTAAAAAAAATGTGGTTTACTGGTAATAATAATCATTTAAATCAGGAATTATTTACATCTAAAATATATGATAAATTCATCAAATTTGTGAGAAGATCTGTATGCTTCATGTTAAATGGCTATATTCTTTCAATTGGACAGTTGTGATAATCAAATAAGGTATCAGTTATGTTGACTCTTGTTTTGTTAATAGCTTTTCTAACTTTTTTATTTTCTCACTCAGGTAAGCAGCCTAGGGCCATCTCAGCACTCTTGTTATTGAATTCTGTCAGTTTTCAGGTGCAGTGTATGTGTGTGTAAGGGATATATTATTGTGATTTCAGGTGCCTGAAATGCTGCATGTGGTGCCTGGAAAAGTTCCTGCGTTTCCTAAACAAGAATGCATACATACTGGTGAGTGGAACCGGCAAACAGTAATATGTGCCTTGTTCTAGCAAGGCTGGGCTGAATGCATGTGCCTTGAGTGTCATCCCAAAGTAGCCTGTGCAGTTTGCAAAGGCTAATCAGGATCAAGACTTTCAGCTGTTATGGCATTTTTCTTTGAATGGAAGTCTCTTCTAAATGAAAATCATGTATCAGGGGACATTGTTGTCTCTGATTAGCCTGTGTGGACTGCATAGGCTGATTGGGGACGATACCTTAAGCACATCCATTATGGGCTGTTTTTCCAGATTTAGGATTAAAAAAACAAGAATAACAGACTCATTCAAGTTTTGCAACATATTCTATTGATTCTTTCCCACCTATTGGTAGAATAATTTTCCATTGATTGAAAATCTCACATATTATCATGTCATTGGTTTTGAATATAGCATTGTGTACCTTTGACTTTGTTTGAGACACAAAAATGAGTTGAGTTTATGTCTGATATTCAGAGCTCCAGATAAGGGTCGTATTTTCGTAATTACGAATTATTTTCAAGTCCGTTACGTATTTATTTTAAAATCTTGTCGTACCATTAAGAATTACAAAATCAAGTTACGAATATTATTTTTACATCGGTTCGTATCGATTTTTATTGCGTTCTTTTCGTGTATTAAAGATCTTTGCGGTGCCTATATAGAGAATGGTTATCGGGTTTGTTTAACAAAGCGCAGTTTTCCAATAAAAGCGGCGTATACAGTCTGTCAAAAAACAATGGCGGCGCCCAGAGAGCGTCCCAAAAAACTGCAAAGCGTCCAAAAACACGCTTTTAACATATTGTTCGCAAATTGAGCCGAAGTTAAATGTTTAGAAAGACATTATAGAAATGATCTTATACGATGTTGTATGTTCAGTTTCCGACACAGTCGGAAAAGCTAAACAAAAACGCGACACGACGGGTCCAAACTTAAACACAAAAAACATTGAACGAGTGGAAGGGACAAGTCCCGTGGCTAATCGTTGAAAAGATTGAAAGGGAAACCCGTTTTAATTGTGAAATATGTAAAAATTCATCTAAGGCATGCAATCTAAGCACAGTTTGGGCATATGAAGGTTTTTAACCAGGTTTTCCGAAGGAAAAAACTGGTTATTAGATTGGCGAATGCGGGCGGGCTGGCTGGCTGGCGGGCTGGCTGGCTGGCGGGCTGGCTGGCTGGCTGGCGGGCTGGCGGGCTGGCGGAATAAGCTTGTCCGGGCCATAACTATGTCGTTCATTGTCAGATTTTAAAATCATTTGGCACATTTGTTCACCATCATTGGACGGTGTGTCGCGCGAAATAATTACGTCGATATCTCCAAGGTCAAGGTCACACTTTGAGTTCAAAGGTCAAAAATGGCCATAAATGAGCTTGTCCGAGCCATAACTATGTCGTTCATCGTCAGATTTTAAAATCATTTGGCACATTTGTTCACCATCATTGGACGGTGTGTCGCGCGAAATAATTACGTCGATATCTCCAAGGTCAAGGTCACACTTGGAGTTCAAAGGTCAAAAATGGCCATAAATGAGCTTGTCCTGGCCATAACTATGTCATTTATTGTGAGATTTTAAAATCATTTGGCACATTTGTTCACCATCATGGGACGGTGTGTCCCACGAAAGAATCACGTCAATATCTCCAATGTCAAGGTCGCCACAACTAAAAATAGATTTAAAAAATAAAAAAAACTTACAAAGGGGGTTAATTTTTTTTGGTCATTTCAAAAGTTCAGTTTGAGTTTTCTCCCTTTATCAGATTTTTTTTTCACAATGAAAACCTGGTTTTGTGACAATTTTGTCCCTTGTTGAAAAATAAAATTGTATAATACTGAAAAGACACACTGTTGAACTCGTATAAATAAAGTTGCTAGTATGTTTATTTTGATTTTTTTTGCATGAAAATAACCATTATTATTTATTTTTAGGTCATTTATAAAAAATAAGAATTATTTTCCAAAACTTAGTAGTAACGTTAAGAATAAAATTTCAGAGTTAAGAATTCTTTTTGAAAATCTGGTAGTAATTTAAGAATTTCACAAAACCTTATCTGGAGCTCTGGATATTCTATCTTTTTTGTATTCAAGGGGCCTGCTCGTATATTGTAAGATATGGTTTAAGCATTCATTATGTGATTTCACATTGCGGTGGTAAAAAAGTTTCAGTGCAGATAAATTTTTACTTTCATAGAAAATTATGGATATGACGTCTATTCATAGCGGGGATATTTGCTCAACAACTTTTCAATAGTCAATCAGAAATATAATATTTCATGGCTGGATCATTTGATACAATATTTAACCTTTTTTTCAAAATATGACTGAAGGTATGTAAGATCCCCTATATTGCCAGCTTTAAGACAAGTTTCCCTAATTAAACATTTGGTCTGACAAAAGTTTGGGTTTCTTTCAGATTGCTGTCCATGGCAAAAATTTCTGTGCCTCTGCAAAAGATGCGTTCTTCTTGATCATGAGGAATGTGGTCAGGTAAGGTTTTTATTGTTGGTGTTGTCATTACTTTTTAAGAGCCTTTTTTGTGTTGATGTTGTTTTATCACTGTGATAAATGTAGGGGAAAGTTTGCTAATGTTTTTAGCAGTTTTCCATGGTTGTGTCACATACATTTTTATTTTTAAAAAGATTTAGAAACTGATTGTTATTTTGACACTGAGAACTTTTGCTTGGTGTAACTTTTGTATACATGTACATACTGAAGAAGAATAGAGATTTATGGCATTCACATTGTTTACACAAATTTGCATAATAATCTGTTTTAAGGGTTCAACGATGGAAAAATAAATTTGCATAATTATACCCCTATTAAGAAGTAAAGGGGGGTATACTGGAATCAGGTTTCAAGGGTTTCAACAATGGATATATACATTTGCATAATTATAACCCTCATTAAGAAGTAAAGGCGGGGTATACTGGAATCACCATGAATATATGTCTGTCTGCCCGTCTGCTTTTCTGTCCATTGACACAAACTTGTCAGCAGGCATTTCACTACTCAAAATACAATATTCAATAGTTCAGGCATTGTTCCTTCTGATAAGAAGTGTATGAAGCTTATATTTTCCTATATTAAAAGTTACCAACCCTTATTTAACTTAATTTGATACAATCATACTACACAGTAGAAAATGAGGGTTCCAGAGGTATTATTTGCAGTGTTGTTGTTGTTTTTTTGTTCAAAATTGGGGTCAGTATCTGCCTTCCCAATGGAAAAAAATATACCCTATATTTTTCCCAATGGGATCTAAAAAATTCCCAATCAACATTTAGTTAATCTCCCATCTAGCTTTACAAGTAACACTTTATTAAATTTAATATTTAAAACACTTTTATTCTCATTTTTGAAGCATAAGTTAACAAAAAAACAACAACACTGATTTCCCACTTTTGGTCAAAACGCCACTAGAATCCAAAGGGACCCAGTCCCATTCCTAAAATAGTGAGGAGAAAAAAATGATTTGTTACTACTGTGTTAAGCTCTATTTATGATTGACTTAACCCTTTGCATGCTGGGAAATTTGTCGTCTGCTAAAATGTCGTCTGCTGAATTTCTAAAATAAGCATTTTCTTCAATTTTTATTAAAGAATATTATCAGAATAGCAAACAGTTTGGATCCTGATGAGACGCCACGTTCTGTGGCGTCTCATCTGGATCCAAACTGTTTGCAAAGGCCTTCAAAATTCGGTTCCCGCACTGAAAGGGTTAAATGTTTGTGTCACACACATGTTCTGGATCGTTTTGCGTGTTTCCAGAGTGATTGTCCTTGACAAGGTGACAGACTTCGTGTTGTTCATCAGCAAGCTGTGCTGCGTGGCCGCTGTGGGCTCAGCCTCCTTTTTCTACTTTGGCGGCTATTTTAAACTTCCGTTCTTCTCCGATAAACTGCCAGAATTCAATTACTTCTGGACGCCAATCATTGTGAGTTTGTGTGCTCATAGTTATTGTTATCATAATTTATCAATTATATTGTTATCATTTTATAATAATTATAATTATTATCATTAATTATAATCATGATGATGATGATGTTTAAGATGATAACAAAACTAGGAAGTTTTAATTGATATTTTGTATTTCACCTTGAAAAAATCGTTATTTATTTAGTAGAATATTGTTTTGTTTTTTTAAATCACAAGTTTATAGATTATGATGAGACTTTATGGTGTCTGCATTGATATTAGTTTAACTCATTTTATTTTATATCAACAGCCTTTTAGGCTTATTGAAAACCTTACAAGTCCATTTCATGGGTAGAACCAGTGCTTTTTAGCTGATCTTTGCTGCTCCAAGAGCTAGTTGTGATCCAACCCTGGACCCTTTTGTTCCTTTGTAGACACAATATCAATTAAACCGACTTGACTTCTAAAAATACATGTGTCCAAATTGTTTATTCTATTTCAGGTGGTTGTCGTGGGAACGTTCATTATCGCCTCGCTGTTCTTCAGCGTCTACAGTATGGCGGTCGACACACTCTTCATGTGCTTCTGTAAGTTTAAATGTTTTCTTTGGATATTTTTAGGAAATAATTTTACGATTTATTATTGTTCATTTATTATTGTTCATTTATTGTTGTTCATCTGTCAATTAGACAGTGAAATGAGTGGTCCTCTAGGAAAAACAGGACTTAATGCAAACTGTTAAATATCGTCACAGATTAGCCTGTGATGTCTGCACAGGCTAATCAATGATGACACTTTCCGCTTTTATGAAATTTTTCATTTGAAGAAGTTCCCATATAAGAAAAAATCCTGTCTAAGCAGAAACTGTTGTCCCAAATAATCCTCTGCTGACTGCACTGGCTAAAATAATCTGGGATGATTCTTCACGCATGCAGGAGGCCTGGTTTTCTCAGAGTGTTTCTCATATAGCTGTTGATATGTATGAATGAGCCATATTTGTATAAGCAAGAGTTGTTGATATGTATGAATGAGCCATATTTGTATAAGCAAGAGTTGTTGATATGTATGAATGAGCCATATTTGTATAAGCAAGAGTTGTTGATATGTATGAATGAGCCATATTTGTATAAGCAAGAGTTGCTCAAAAGGAACGCATTAGTTCATGTAAGTGTATTATTGTTTATTGACCAATAAAGAATGATGGAATGATGTTTGACTTGGTACAATCTAATTTGTGCAAATATAATAAGAACTTTATTTCCCTATGATGTGATCAGTGCACGAAATTCTGTATGCATAGGTATGAGCAGTTTTACAATGCTGCTTATTTATAGGAAGATCAGTAAATGTCATGTTAGATTTTTATTAACATTTTAACAGTATTTTAGTAATATAATACTGTTAAGTTTACTTACACATACTTTTTATGCCCCCAAAGAGCGGCATATAGTTTTTTAACTGTCCGTCCGTCCATAATCTTTAACATTGCCCATAACTTTTGCAATATTGAAGATAGCAACTTGATATTTGGCATGCATGTGTATCTCATGGAGATGCACATTTTGAGTGGTGAAAGGTCAAGGTCATCCTTCAAGGTCAAAGGTCAAATATATGGATTCAAAGCAGCGCAGTAAGGGGCATTGTGTTTCTGGCAAACACATCTCTTGTTCAATAAAATGTTATGTTACTATGATGTTCATTTTCACAATTATTTTTGGCTAAGCCTAATTTATACTGGACTTGAAATATATGCGAAAATCTGCTATTTCACATTGACTACGTTTAACCTTGATAATTTATTACAGTTTGATGATTTATTACCCTTGAATGATTGATAACACATCTGTGGCTGATTACACATTATTGATTGATTACACTTTGATGATTTATTGCGCAAATTATTTTATTACACATCAGCGTTTTTAATACGCATCATTTATTTATCACACATGAATGTTTTCAGTGGAAGATTTGGAGATGAATGATGGTTCCCCAGAAAAGCCGTACTACATGAGCAAAGGCCTGATGCAGGTCCTCGGCAAAAAAAACAAACAGCTCAAAGAACCGTCGAATGAAGGAAAGAAATAGTTCTGATGCTTCGTTTGTGAAAAATAGTTGTCATTATTGGCGCATTGTCTTTTGATGGACATTCTTTGTAAAGAATAGCATAAGAAAATAACTTAATTATTGTAATTGAGTTATTGAACAGTTTTTATGATGTCATCAGATTTATTACCAAATGAATCTCGATTGGGGCTAAGCGTTATTTACTCTAGATATTATTTACTCTATCTTTGATAAATTGTCAAGCAATTTATGATAGCAAATCTAACTATTTTATGTCAAGTCTGTCATGTTTGTCCATCATATCATTTTAAGGAAAGCGTACTGAACAAAATGCATTTCAGAGTATTAACGATGAATAATCTCAGATATTTTTGGGTTTACAGAAAGGAATACAAATGGTAAGACAAATGGTGTTTCAACCTCTAAGGGAGGTAATAAGGCAGGAAAACCTGTCCAGGCTAAAAATAGCCCAGCTACACTTATTGAAGAGAGTGAATGGTAGCTATTTGGTGAATAACATTTACGTTCTAACCTTGTGTGATTGTATGCTTATTCCTGGAATACTAATATCCATTGTATTCACCTTTTCGTTCCAAAAACTGTTTACAGGTGATGATGCTTATAAAGGTAAAACAAATTTGCAACAAAGTAAAGTAGTGCCCCAAAATGGTTCTGGTGCACAAAATGACCTTTGGAAAATAGATGATAAGCAGCCCAAGGCATCAAAAGCACAGAATGATGTTACTAGTAGTGATTGGTGAAGGCAATTTTCTGTAGATGTGACCATGTATTTCCATAACAAACAAAAACACTAAACACCAAAAAGCAAAAAGTCTGGGGGAAAAAACACCTAGTTTCATGTGTGTTACCGGCACATTATAGGAAGCATGTCAATGTAATAATCCTAGTGTCGTGTGTTTCTTTTAATCAAATATTTTTATATGTTTGATTGCACAGCAGCTGTTGTTTTGCAATTTGTTATGCTTTCATCATCACAAGCTAAGTGTATTTTGAGTGTTTGTTACTCTGAATATTTTATGTGACATTTGTAAAAAAAAATAATTACATGTTGCTTGGGACAAACGCAATTAAGATTAAAACTCGTGTTAGATATTGAAAGATTGCTCCTTTTTTATCATAGGTGAATAAGAATGAATTAAACAAATAATACAGTGTTTTGTTTTTTTTTGGTTGATGTGTTTAAAATATAAATGTTGCAACAGATGATACAGGGGTTTTTTTTGTAGTAAATTTTAAATTATTAAAATAAAATTACTTCAATAGTTAAATATCTTTAAAAAAAAAAGAATTTTTGTAAAAATAAAAATAGATCAATAATTTCTTTTCGATTTTTGTCTCTGATGTTTGTCTGGAAAAATAGTTTCTGCTTTTCATTTATATGTATGTGACTGTTCTGTGTTTGTGTTTTGCTGTATTTGCTATACTTGAAATGGCTTACCTTACCATTTGCTTAACAATGTCATAGTCTGAGTAAAACAATTATATCTATAAATATTCTAATTAAAATTTGCTAATTGCATTTGGATTTTTACTTTTAATGTACATATTTATTTGCATTTATTTTATTTTAACACGCAACTGTCATTCCTTCCTGCTCTCTATATATGTGTGTTTCAATATGTACATATCTGATATATTTCATGTGATATTGTGACATTTTTTGTGCAAAAATGGCAATACTTATATAAATGCTTCACTATTTTTGTTAATTTTATGTGTAGACAGATTTTGATAATAGTATGAACTTGTATAATGGATTATGTATTTATGAGTATTGAGATACTTTATTTTTGGCTGGTCCAAAAAAGAAGGGATGAATTATTATGTATGTAAATTACCTAGGGCTTGCTAAAAGTACTTCAAAACCAGATTTTGTATTATGCTTGCAAAATTATTTTAATTTCTTGCCATCGAGATGTATAGATGTACTCAAATTTGATAATACAACCTTTAAAACGGGTATATACGATTTTTTATATGTGTTTAATTGTAATATATTGATAAAATATGTTACAATAACACAATATAGGCAAGAAAAAATGATACATTAAAGCCGAATTTCATAAAATGCAGCAAAGACAAATTAGCGCCCGAGCCGATTGTGACGTACATATTTTCCTACAATAACCCAAGCATTCGTCTTTGTATTAGGATCGAAGTTAGTGTTCGTGTGTCGTATGAATAGATATCGTTGCAGGAATTCAAATAAACCGTTAAACTAAGTTTAGATTCACATCGTACATGTATGGTATACATGCTGGCCAATTCGGCTGTACAGCCGTTTTCAATTTCATAATTAAATATCTGGCTTATTTCGCATTTTTCGACACATGTTCTTCTTAACTTTTATTTTAATTTATATTGAAATATATATATAATAAGTTTTATACACATTTTATATAAATTGATAAATATTTGACAAAATCGTATATACCTGCTTTAATACAAGATTAAAATTCACATTAAGTATTATTTTAAGAAATATTTGTTAATAAATAATGTTATATTTATAATTGCTAAACGGCTTATACATACAAAATAACAATTTGACTATCTAAACCATAAAGTCGTTAGACTAGACTCATATTATTATTGATTTTTTTATTGATGTTGGTTAGTATAATTTTTAGCTCGGCTGTTTTTAGAGAAGACCCGAGGTATTGTCATAGCCAGCTTGCGTCCGCTGTCCAGCGTCGTGCTAAAACCTTAACATCAAAGTGCTTCCACCTACAACTTCGAAACTTTATATGTAGCTGCACCTTGATGAATTCTACATGCTACACCCATTTTTGGGTCACTAGGTAAAAGGTCAAGGTCACTGTGACCTCTAAAAAAAAAATAATCTGACAAGCTTTCATTTATTCAAAACTGCATCCGCAGCCGAGTGTTGGCACCCGCTATGCGGTGCTCTTTTTTCTCTCATTTTCTCATGAGCAGGCAATACAGGTTAACCCTGTACCACTTAGATAGGTATTTTTACGCATTTGTAGTCCCAATGAAAGTTAAATTTAATTCAAGACCTTTCTTACTAGATTCAAGTTCCAACCCTTAGATACTAATGAACAGCAAACAGCATAAAACCTGAACAATTTGCGAGTTACTCACAGGCTGTTCTGGTTTTATGCTGTTTGCACATTTTCACTTTGCCTCTGAGAGGGAAAGGATAAATATCATGTGTAACAGCTTAATATAAGCATCAATATAATGACTAATTTTGCCAGTGAGGTTAACCCTTTCAGTGCGGGAACCGAATTTTGAAGGCCTGTGCAAACAGTTTGGATCCAGATGAGATGCCACAGAACGTTGTGTCTCATCAGGATCCAAACTGTTTGCTATTCTGATAGTATTCTTTGAAAAAAAAATCGAAGAAAATGCTAATTTAAGAAATTTAGCAGATGACATTTAAGCAGACGACAAATTTCCCAGCATGCAAAGGGTTAATAATGGTATCAATGTCTCATTCTGGGCTAGGCCTGCCTACAAACACGTTTTCTGACTTATAAGTATTATTATTATGTCTTGGCATTTTTTGTTGATATTAACAATTGGTCTCATTATGTTAAGTTCCAATCTGTTTGCATTAAATAAAATACTTCATTACACAGCCTGAAGTATGAAATGACACAACAATATCGACTAAAACACTGTAAAACCAAAACGTTCTTATTTTGCAGGCGCCTAAGTTTAGGGCTGAAATCTTGTTTGTTTTTGTGTATTTTGTGTGTGTTATAGGTTAAAAAAAAGTTAAAATGTATTTTATAACCTTTAAATCTTGCGTCTTGTTTCCAAATTATGCTGTTTAACAATTTTGAAAAAAAAATACAGCAGACAAAAGCTATAGCACACCACTTATTAAAAATGTGCTGAATTTTTCATATTCATAATTTCCTGTAAGACTTGATACTTTTTCTTATTGTGTCCAATAGTTTGTTAAACGGAGGTTTAACTGATACATGGCAATGGTACATGTATGCTTGGAGAAGCATAGTACCATTGCCATGTATCAGTGCTCCAGCTAGGCCTAAATCGAGCTAGGCGCTGCACCCTGCTGACCCAAGGTCCCATCATGCGACTCAGCGACCCCACCATCCCCCTTTTATAAATCTGATAAAATTTTAATACAGGAATTTGAATTTTTAAGAGTCATTAGATTCATTATATGTTCGTAGCAAAACTAGTTTAATTCATTACAATACAAAAAATTTAACTAGTTTAATGCATTACAAAAACAAATTTTTTAACTGGTTTAATGCATTACAAAAACTTATGTTTACATGAAAAATAGGTGTAATATAAAAATAAAATACATGCACATATAAAACATGCTTTTGACAAATTAGCACCCTATCCATTTCTAATCCTAGCTGGAGCACTGCATTTATTTAATAAAATAATCATAACTAGCATGTTAGGTCATAATTCTTATAAATATATTATTTCTAATGTGTTGTGTTATACTTTTTGTATGAATGTTGTTAAATGCTGATGATGATCTGTCAATCCTTGTATTGAGTGCCGTTCAAAAAATCCATTTTCTTTTTTTCCAGTTTTTACAATGTACCTGTATGCATTGTTCTCTCTTTTGAAAGTATGCATACAAAATTAAGTACTTTTTAGCATCTTGTATACAATTTGGATGCTGTCAATATATTGTTTAATGTAATAATATTATTTTTTTGATCATGAAATATTTTCTTTGTATCCCAATGTTTACTTTTTTGCCAGTATGGCGGCAGCGGTTATTTTCCCTTAATGGTACAGCATGAATTAAAGTAATATGCCTTTAAACTGAGAGATGATGAAACAGCCATCTTGATTAAATGTGAAACTATTTTAACAATCTTACATATTTGTTCTACTGTTGGCCGTGCGGTTTGTTTCATATCCAGAGACACTTCCTCTATAAATATTTCACCTTGGCAACAGTTGTTTCCCCATTACCATTTGAAGTAGCCGTATTTATATAATTATGGCATGGCACACTTCAAAGTTCTTGCAAGAGGTTGTCAGGTCTGATGGTGTTTATTTTACTTAAATGATGTGTTTATTTACATGTATGGTCTTTTTATCTTCTAGCTTTTACTTTACACATGAATCCATATTTTCTTACTTTTGTACAGACAGCAACTTTTATGTATTGTAATTTTTTCAATTTACGTTCTCTATTGTTTTGAAATCCACATTTAATATTTGTTTAGAAAGCCATGGTGAATGACATTTTATGTTTTTATTATCACATAAAATCACACCATTACAATACTACTTTTTTAACAATTTTTACAACTTTATTATCTGTGATAAAATAACATTCCACTTTTTGTAATTGAAATGCACTACCGAATCTTCAGGACATGTTTGATTTACAGCTAACAAATAGGTTTTTACATCCTCAACACAAATATTTATATTATGAATATTTTATTTAAAATTATTTGTATTTTATGACCTTGTTATTGAAAAAAAATTGTGTGCACATTTGTTTTCCATTAGTTTTGTAAATAAGTAATAAAAAGGCAGATCCTAAAGTTGGATTACTTTTATAACGACTTAAATTAATATTAGCGGTTCTAATAATAAATAATTTCTTTACTAAAAATAGAACTTTTTTAACACATTTTTATGCAAAATGTGTAATCATAAATCGATTTTTCAGGTGAAATGTTGTGCGGTGTTTAAAAATAGCAAGTTTTGTTATGTTGAAAAATAAAAGCAATTGTTTTACACAATAACAGTTCTTTCAATAAATGTATCAAACTTACATTCTTTGTTTTTATTAGTTAATAAGTTGTAAATGTTCATGTTCCCATATAAATTACTTGTATGAAATTTTACAAAATATAACACTTTTATTCAATATATTTTATAAGCCTTAAAGAAAAAAAACACCAATGAAAACAAAGCTGAAGGTGTCGAACAGATTATGGTCTACTATTCGTTCAATAAATCACAGTCGTATCTCTTTTAAAATGGGATTTCTATAAGTTTATCATCTGATTAATGCTGTATTGTAGAGGGCTGCAACATACCATACCAGACAGGCGGGGCCTTCCCAACGGTTTTTGAACCCACCCCACAACACACAGCACAACCCACACGAAAATCGATTTTTTAAACTAGGTTTTTGACCCCAAGCCCCACACACGCACACACAACACACAGCACAAACCACATCAAAACCGATTTTTTTAACAACACTATATAGGTAGAAATTGAAGGCTGCTATGATTCAAAAGTTTTTCCATACTTTCGTGTCTCTAGAAATGCATTGGGAAACTGTGGCGCGTATCATCTCGGGTCCTCACATACATGTATGAAGCCTCAGATGCGGTTTGACCTCGAAATACATCTACAGGGTACACCATACATCTGATCAGGTTTCAATGGCACACCATGAGGTATTGAAGTCACGAATGCTTCATTACGAATATTTATTTATTTCGTACGAAGATAAAATTGATCCTTTAAAGAATAAATAAACTTACCCTTATGAATAAATATGTCTTGCTTAGGAATAAATAAATATTTATAAGAAATACAGTTATCTGCAGTAATACATACATATTCCTATAAAGCAACAATTCGTGACTTAATTTAGAACCTCATGATACGTCATTTGTTTCCGCTCATTGTGGCCGTAAATTTGGACCAGTGCTTTTTCCAAATGAATTTCTTAAGTTCAATTTTAAAATACGAAGCCTGTCTTGTGAAAAAAATTACTTGTATTGGAAACTCTTATAAAATAAAGATTATAATTTTGTTCTTTGCGCGCAAAAGCATTGAAATCACAGCGAATTTGAAACGAACCATCCGACGACTTTAGGAATCGTAAGACTTCTGTTCAATAGATGTACTGAAATATCTCTAAGCGTACATTCACGGGCACCGATATAGGTGGGTATTAAACTGATCTGTAATAGGCGAAAACGACTGGAATTCTTCACTTTTCATTTCTTTAATATGACTACACTTACAACTTTTCGAACGTTATTAATTGAATTGAAATTAAAAGATTAATATGTTAAGTTTTATATAATCGAATGTTTATATAACATCAAGTTATAAACTATAACTTAATGAGTGGTATAACGATTTGTTTTGCAAATGTTTTAACACTTTTCAAACAAAGATATATAGTTTAAACTTATTTTACTATTGAGTGAATCCTTATTTCTAAGTTGTGGTGTATTTGCAAAACGATCGGATTTTTGGGCTGGAATAAAACTCACGTACAGTCTAAATTGGCCGGGAACGTGATAGTATATTTTCCGTACCTGGAGTACTTTTAATTATACTTAAAAGTACCCGGGGTACATTTAAGTAGCACCCGAGCCGACTATGGCCAATCGAGCATTAGTGATAGCGCCAATTTTCCTTTCTAAGTGGTGCTACTGACAGCCAGCTGTTTTAGATGAGTTGGATTTATATGATATTCGGACACATAACGCCTTTAAAAACAGCGGGCAATGTTGTGCGGTTCCTTGCGGATTAATTCATCCACATATATACAGACACATGCAAACACAACGCATTAGGAAATCCGTAAAAATTTGAAACGTCGGATTTTTATACGATTGTCTCTCAGTTATGTATGCCGTACCATTTGTGTCAAAAGTACAAATACGCCAACAGCTAAAAATAGATATCACCGCTGTGACTAAATTGTTACCGCGGTGACAATTTGTCTCTGCGGTAACAAATTTGTCACCGCGGTGATATTTATTTTGTTACTGCGGTAAAAATTTCGTCACAGCGGTGACAAATTTTTATTGTTGGTATATATTTATGCCTGCTGTTACATTTATTTGTTTGGGTCAGTTATCAACCAGTCATTTTCCCCGTAACAAACCGAGATTTTTTCGACAAAATAATTAAATATTTAACAATAGTTTTAAATAAAATCAATACGGATGAATAAGGATAGTTGATAAGTTTATTTAAATGTTTTTTCATATGTTTTTGGTGTAATATGAATGCTTTATTACACCCGTTGGCCCTTTGTTCTGAAGCCACATGCCGCCAAATAACAAGTTATTTAATTTTAATAAAACTACAAAGCGTCCTGATAAGACTCGAACCCCCGACTGCAATCAAAAAGACGCCGACAAAAATTCATAAATTCATTGGCGATTGTCCTAGTAAAAATACGATAATAATCTGATATTTAAATAGGTTGATGTATTGTTTAAGTTCTACGGATATTTTAAAACATGATAATACTTGAATATGCATTATAAATATTCGCCGATTTGCCGTTTTGCATACGTTATCTCATTGGTCAGTTTGATTTAGCTCTTATCAAACTCTTTGGGTCAGACAAAGTATCACCGCAGTTACAAATATATCACCGCAGTGATAAATTTATTACCCCAGTGACATAATTGTGACCCCGGTGACAATTTTGTCACCGCGATTATATCTTTTTTTAGCTCTTGGCATATATATACTTTAGACATAAAGGGTACGTCATAGTTATACTCAGTTATATTCTATATCTCTACGCAATTATGTCCCTTATAATAGCAATACGGATTGTATCAAGGGAGGTTACCAAAGTTTTACTGAGTTCACATGAATTATGTCATCGCATTCCAAATGCTCTGTACCTCATATCAGGACTAATCTATTGCCGTGAGGGTTTTATGACACTTCATACATTAAAACAAGTGGGTTGCAAAGTACGTTATCATCACGAAACGACCAGGATGTAAACTAGACCAAATTCGTAAAACTAAATTGCTTTAGATAAAAGAATGCATTACTAAAGCTCGGCATTACTTAGTATACACGTTTTTTTAACGAAAGTTAAGTAGGGTTTGATTCATTTCGGTTTGGATTTGTTAGTAATTTAGTGGCCTGTCGAAATAACAAAAATCACCAAATGGGGAAGAAAGTGGCTGATGAGAATTTTCCGATGAATGAAAAGACAGGTAATCATTATTGAATATTTGTTGAATGCGTTTTGTTTAACATCGTACCCAAATACACATAAGGAAAATATAACAATATACATGTATGATGTTATCTTATATTGTATAAGTAATGTGAACGCAAAGAAATCAAACTTCTACTAAATGTATGAATGAAAAATGCTAGACATATAATTAATTAAATGCCAAATATAAATAATCAATATCAAACAGTGTTTTTCGTTTAACATGTTGTCGATATAATACATGTTTTTTTGTGTTTTCTTTTGTTTTCTAAAAAACGAAATTATAATTTAGCGTTGATTTTGCTTTTAAAAAATGGTTTGTATCGATACGCTTTTCAACTCTCTCAAGAAAATGTATGACCCTATACAGCATTTAAATGGCTAGATATTTAATATATACTATCACACATATATTTTTATAATCAATTTAATCCTCAACATTTCATTGTAGTTTTTAATTATTTGCTTTAATGCATCACTTGTTGATTGTTTTCCGTGATCTCTATCCACAAAAAGACCCCAAAGATGCAGTTTTTCTATTTCATTGATGCTTTAAAATATTATATTGTTAATCAACTTTTTTATTGAATAGATTTAGTGAAAAATATAAACGCTGCAATATTAAAACAATATTGAAATGCATCAATGAACATGAATACAAATTCAGTGTGTTTTATTGAAAACTGTTTTGTACATGAATACGATCAAGTGCGGAAAATAAATTAATTGGGCCGTGCTCTGTGAAAAAAGGGGGTTTAATGCATGTGCGTAAAGTGTCGTCCCAGATTAGCCTGTGCAGTCCGCAAAGGCTAGTCAGGGACGACACGTTCCACTTTTATGGTATTGTTTGTTAACAGAAAGTATCTTCTTTGCAAAAATCCAGTTTAGGCGGAAAGTTTCGTCCCTGATTAGCATGTGCGGACTGCACAGGCTAATCAGGGACGACACTTTACGCACATGCATTAACTCCCTTTTTACAGTGCACTGGCAAATTTTATTTAAAATGAAGTATATAATTTGTACTTAATTCGTTTTCACAGGTTACAAAACAATACAGTTTTTTAATGACATGTTAGCTTATTTTATAAGAGAATTACACCAACCTCAAACTTACATTAGTATATACGATAAATCATAGTAAATGATGTAGGTAAGTGGTTGTTATGTGAAAAATCTCCAGTAGAGAGTCAGTAACTAAGAGGTTTTCACGAGAATATATTGCCTGGAAAGAAAGTTTTGAACCAGTAACTTTGTTAAATAATAAATAATTAAGTAGTTATGTGAATACGCTCCAATTACACAAGAAGGATTAATGATTAACAAAAATCAACATCAGCGATTTAATCATAATAATGATAATAACAATGATGATAATACTAATAATGTTGATAATAGTAATCATGGTAATGATCGAGATGACGACGACGACGATGCCGACGATGTTGTTGATGACGATGACGATGATGAGGATGAGGATTATGATGATGACGGCGACGACGACGACGACGACGATGTTGATGACGATGATGATGATGTTGACGATGATGATATGATGATGATGATGATGATGATGATGATGATGATGATGATGATGATGATGATGATGATGATGATGATGATGATGATGATGATGATGATGATGATGATGATGATGATGATGATGACGACGTCGACGACGACGACGATGACGATGATTATACATCTAGGCAGCAGACATATAACGATTACGAGTACATACGCAAAATTCACAACTTTATTATTTAAATACAATTTATACATGTTTAGACGTTTAAACACTCTTCTGTTATACTTGACCCCATTATCGGTTTCCCTTCCTACAATTGTGTTTTAACTTAAAACAGTCTTCCAAGAGATTATTTAACCGGTATTCTAGGAATATTATAGATATTCTATACATCACAATACTGAATGGACACTAAAACTATTTTAAAGAGACATGTACACAGATTTTCAAATTTTTCGTAAAGCAAAACATACAACGTCGTTAGTAAAAAAATACATTTGGTTTGTTTTACAATACAGGTTAGTATTATTAAAATAATTATCAAAATAAATATTGAATTAAGAGCTGACATTCATCGGGAAACGAACCCACGACCTTTAGTAACAAAACGTATCGCGGTTACATTGACACCTCACGTTTTTCTCATTTCCAGCTTGTTTTATCCCGACTTCTTCCTGAACAGCAGAAAGATGATCTTAAAAGGGCCCGATCACGTTTTGGTAAATTGACAAAATGAAAAAAAAAAGTTTCAGATTCGCAACTTTTCCTTGTTGTTATGATATTTATGAGGAAACAGTGATACTGAACATTTACCATGCTATAAATGTCTATTTTATGCATCTTATGACGTTTGAAAAACCTGTTAATTATAAAGCGTTGCAACGCGAAACGATTGAAACTGTCGTTATATTTTCTGATACTACGGTATTGCTTATATAAAGTATAAAATGCATCTATCATTGTATGAGCACGGATGGCCAAGTGGTCTAATCGATATACTATTACTTCAGGGGTCAGTGGTTCGAGCCCAGTTGAGGGTTACTTTTTTTCTTTCTTTAATTTTATTCTTGTTTTTATTTTACTTGCGCTTTTTGGATGCAATATATCAATATAAAGCATTTTTAATGACAGACTTCAATACATGCCAAACTCTGTGAAAAGGCCCCTTTAAATACTAAACTCTATGATACAATCAAGCCTTTTTTTTAAATAAAAATGAGCTGTACTTGATACGCGTTTTGGTTTCATGGCATCTTACCTCAGACAGTTATGGTTGTGGTGGTCTGGTCTCTGTATAGCAATTCAGTAGTTGAATGGAAATTCGTAAATGATGGGAAGATATTTTATTGCTATTCTATGTAAATCGCGATGCTATGAGGTTACATCATCTACAGCTATTGTTAAATGGATAACTCTGACCAGGTGTGAGGTGTAGAGCTCTTTAAAAACCGGTTTAAACCCATAGCGCTTTGCATTGACCATTCAATACGGTTACCACAGTTTTGTTCGTTTTTTGTGTGTTTGTTAAGTGTGTAGGAATGTGTCTTGAAGACTACATTTGTGTTTGACTCGTTGTTTGGCAATCGGTTCCTTGCCATAAATGTAGAACCACATTGTTTGACTCGTTGTTTGGCAATCGGTTCCTTGCCATAAATGTAGAACCACATTGTTTGACTCGTTGTTTGGCAATCGGTTCCTTGCCATAAATGTAGAACCACATTGTAGAACAAGGTTCCTCTCCTGCTCTCGGTGGCACAGTTCAAGTGTCACCTCTCCTGCTCTCGGTGGCACAGTTCAAGTGTCACCTCTCCTGCTCTCGGTGGCACAGTTCAAGTGTCACCTCTCCTGCTCTCGGTGGCACAGTTCAAGTGTCACTTTATGCATATGTGTATATGGAATAATTATGTTAGCGACAGGCATATTTTCAATTTTGGAATTTGTTTTAAACTTTTACCTTTTTAATTTATGATTAATGATTATCCATGAATATTGATTAAAACAAAATTTTTGCTACTCAGGTGTGTTATTTGCTCGCTTGAATGTAATACACACATTTTTTAAATATACATGTATTTGTGTTACGAAAGTGTCATTTTCCTTTTAAATAGTCTTTTTTTTTGCTTAAAATCTATGATAAATATGAATGAATGAATGAATGAATTAATTAATGAATTGTATTGAATTTAGAGAAAGGAAGAAAGAAACTCAGACAAAAAAAGACAAAAAAGAGAGAAAGAATGAAAGAATGAAGGAACGAAAGCACGAGCGAACGAACAAATGAATGAATGACTTGCGCATCAATAAACATTCTTGAGAAATCGTATTCTGTTTGTGTTTAAGTACAGTATACGATAATAAACTGGTATAAATCACAGGCCATTATTATAATTATTACTTTTATAATTATTATCGTTAGTAATACTGTTATTATTAGTGTTGTTTTTGGTGCTGTCAATACTATTGTTTTCGTATGTAATTCATTTATTATCTACCAGACAGAGGGCTGGTATGGAGCTGTATTGTAAATATGTACAATTCTCTACATGACATACATTATTTGATAAGAGATGCATACAATTTTCAAAACAGAACACTTGCAATACCCATATACATGTTACACCGTAAATGTCTCGCGGTCTTTGTTTATCATTTGTTTATAGCGACCACCGAGATAACGGTATCAATGCCTGTGCGTGTAATGATGCAAACAATTATGGTATGTGAACTTAACCCACCTATAAAAGTGTCGTAAATGATTCTTTCCTTACGATCGCTGTCTTTCTATCGTGTATTCTGCATGCGACACAACAATCTGTCCTGGGATTTTTTTATTTGAAAACCAGCCACATAGATACAGGATTTATGGATTTCCCTCACATATAAAAGAACAGTTAAAGTGACGTAAGTCCATCATATATCCTTATATTGTATATGATGGCTTGACAATTGTATAATACCTACAAGTCCAACTTCCTTGGAATGTTGTGAGTGGGTTGTATTTTACGACCATTAGGCCAACCCTTTCTGGAACTAAGGCTTTCTATGTTGTTTAATACTTATTTACTAGTATTTGTTTTTTTATAACAATTAATTTGTTGCACCCAGACATAGTAACATTCTTTATATCATATGACATTTCCTCAAACAATGTTAAACTAGGACCCCGAGCACTATTAATGCTTTTAGGCTTAATATAATTGAGTTATCAACGCCTGAACTTCGTATTTGAACTTGCTATTCAGAATAAAGCTACCACAGCAATTATGATAAAAATGAATCCAACAGAGGAATAGAAGAGAAAATATTTAATATGTAAGCAAATCGATCGTATTTGTATACAGTTTTAATGCATACATACCATTAATACTACTCAAATTGCCCAGATCGGCCAACATTATTTGATTTGATATTACTACTAAATAGTTAGACGTAATAGACATTAACCTAATTACGAAATAATTAATGTTAACGTGTCAATGTGCCTAGTAATGTGCAACATTGTTTGCGGGTAATAAATCATTTTTACACTTGTTGCGGGGTTGATTTAATGCCTTGTTGTTAGCGTCCAGCATATGATCATCATAAAAATTCGGTGCAGTTGTCACAAATGTGCAAAACAATCAATAATGCATATTGATTATTAATTTGTCGAACAGGTAGACAAAGCTCTTACGTTTGAAAGACGTTAAGTCGTTTCTAGACATAGTTTGGTGTCGCAATTTGGAGTTATGGCTGGAAAACATGAAAAAGGTACTCTGTGCTTTTTAAATCTGCGTTATCATGATAATATATACAATGTACAGCGGTATTCATTTACGGATCACTGTGAATATTTAAATTTTGCGTTTATCTTCTGCATTAAATAATATTACAATCATTTCATCGCAAATCGAATGTGTTATCGGAACACATCGGGCGTGTTATCAATTGTTCTTAAATGATATGTATACAATTTCAGGTTAAATGTACTCGCATAACTAATGTAAACTTTATTTCATACTACGTTAGGATATGGCTAAGTTAACTAATTTCTTCGTATAATTTACAATTTGAAAAAATGAAAGTGGCTAAATAACTATTTTTCTTGTCTGTAGAATAATTCAGTTCGATTGGTTTCTTTACATTGAACACTTTTTTGGAACATGCATGGTAGCACTTATTAGTATTTTTATTGCCGTATTTTAAATGTATTGGTAGCAAAATTTAGTGATAAAGGGATAAAACCACAAACATGTGTTTGTTATCATCGTGCATATCTTTGGTACGGCAGGTTTCCACACATAGAAAGAGCATCAATTAATATCCACTGCATGTAGAGTCTTAAATATCAACATTTCAAAATTAAAATTAAGAAACATTTTGCTGATCATGTTTCATATAGTTTCATTGCTGTAATTGGCGTTGCTTATTTCGAAAGTGCATCGTTTTATGTACTTTAACTATACGATTTCTCTGTATGTAGTAAATTTAAAACTTCTTATCAAACAAAATGGCGGACAGAGCCATTTTCGTTCGAGTTCTTTGCTACCTGGACGAAATTATTCCATTTCCATACTATATTTGACCTACTATATAATATTTATGGTTTGTAATTATATCCTAGGTATATTTATGGCACATAACCTGTCATAATACATGTATTTTGCATCTTCGTTATTTTAATAATGGCATTGGCATTCAATATCTCTTTATGGAAATCTATGTATATTTTTCCCTTTGATAAATTAAAATGAATCTTGTGGCGGTTATATTCGCGCGTTTTGTGGTTTAAAATAGAGAAAAATATATTTATGTTAACTATTGTGTTTGGGTCTTTGATATTGGGGTGTATGATATAATATAGTTCTTAACTTAAATGTCCAATTGATGATGTTGCGACTTCTTATACAGTTAGTGCGAGCTCGTTCACAATATCGTTAGAAATAAAACTGCAGTTTCAAATACACTTCAATACTTGTTGAATTGTTAGACTGATGCTGAACTAGTCCGAGCGTTTCTATACCTACATCTGGCACCATTACTGTACTGCAAACTCAGAAAACACTCAAAACAGGGAAAGTGCTCACAAATAAGCATCTAAAGAAATTTTACGAATATCTTCAGTAAGGGGTGTAGTATTTTTTGTCATTTTAGTTAGGTTTTCATATGAATTAAGAGGACTAATATGAATTGGTCGGGCGTTTTTTTATCTTTACCTATTTGTATTACAGGTTTTTATAAATGCACGTGTATGGATGAACCTTGTCCTTCTTAATGTTTCGAAAACAATCCTCTTGAATTGTGAGCAAATAAAACAATCAATTTGAAGAAAGCTTCTAAGATACAAATAAGATATTTTATAAATCAAAAATTCTTATCAGTGTGTTCAAGTGGTCTGATTTGTGCAAATCCCGACACTCTAATCCCATTTAAAATATCCGTCGATATTTGTGACGTCACATCTTCCTTGTTGCGGTATCTCAAAGATCAACCTATGCTATTTTATCGAGTCTATGTGTATGTGTATGGTTAGATATGCTTGAATATTAATTTTTAAATTTTAATATAAAAACACAATGGCCGGTCAATCTCTTTCTAATTGAAATCTAAGGGAATGAACCGGATATTTTCTTCTTTAGCAGTGATACACACAAGTGATTTCCCTTGTTTTTGAAACGAAATAACAGATGCTAAGCTTTTATTTTGTAGTCATAGTCTTAAGGAAGAGAAACAGTTCTTATTTACTATAAGAATAATAATGTACCGGTATATGTAACTATCACTTCTTAACAATGATTTCTTCAGCCGGACATTTTTGTAAATATAAAATCTTAGCTTGGTGAGCAGTGTGAAAACATTCTGTTATGAATGACAGAAGTTTTCTAAGTATTTATTCCATAATAAAAAAAAATCATAATTTAAATGTTTCAGTAAATTTAGCACATATGATCGAATGCAGCAAAAATGAAATTTCAACCTAAAATACCAAAACAAGTCTGGGTTTGCACACAGAAATAGGGTCCGCCGAGATAGTGAAAACAAAAAACAACATGTTAAGTATAACCATATGACAAGTCTCTTTAAATTCCTTTAGCTTAAACTGTATACTCTTGTATAAACAGTAAATATTCTTTGGATTTAGATATATGTATCCACATAAAACTTCAAATAAAAACGCCGTAATCTATTCGTGTAAATAATTATTATTATGTCAAATATGGTGTAAGTCTACTACGCGTTTACAAGTACTTAATTAATTTTGTAATGGAACCATATTTAAATGTATGCTGCTTTTGGACTAATGAAGTTAAAACAAGAACGACACCACGATGGCTGTTATTTAAAATCGTTCTTTATAGTATTGTTATAAATCAAGTTCCGACCGCGTAATCTTAATTTTACACTACGAGTCTGTTTATACTTGAACATTCTTGCGTTTGTAGTAAAAAAACACACGGAAATATAGAGAAGCAAATTCATGCCACTAAACTGTTTCGTTAGATTTTACTTCATCGAAAAGAGCGCCATAAATTTTCATTTTCGAGTATATAGATAAAAGACTCTACAAGACGATCTACAGTACATAATTATGTTAATTTAACTAAAAATAGACTTCGGGAATTCCATAGTCTATTTACCTTTCGTTTTAAAAATAAAACTCAAAATAACTGGTTTTACACTGGACAGCGCTCATTGTATGCAGATGATCATGGTTACACGGTTTACAAGTGTATTGAATACCTCGCGTAGTAAATGGGCATCAACCTCTTAAATAGTGTTGGCATATTTTGGATGCGGTAAACTAGTGAACAGGAAATTACTCAAGCGCGCGGTATTATATCGTGCCTACAGCGGTATGTTTGATCGTGAAATATACATGTATGTACTGTGATTGTGAATGGAGTGATTGATGTTAAATGTGCCAAGTGTATTCAGTGTTGACATGACTTAACAATTTGGAGATGCTAACATCAATTACTATCATACGTGTATGACTTATCAACAAATCGCAGACAAATAGGTACATACTGTATGTATATGGGATATATACTGTAATCATTTATGCGGTGTGCAATTGTACATGCGACAGTCGTACGTAAGTTGTATGTTTTAGACTGTTCTTATTGAATGCTTTGAAATTGAGCTTTTATATACGTACATCAAAGTAGCTCGAAGTTGGATTAGTGCAACTAATTTTTTAAGGAGTGATATGAAGTTTTTACGGTGTCTATATGACTAATAAAAATCACAACGTAGCTACACAGATCAGTGACTGGGCGTTTGAGGTGACTGAAGTTTGTGATAAAGCAGTCGTCCGTATGACAATTTAATGTCCTGAAGGGTGAAACGTAATAAACAAGTATAAGCACATGTATTGCTTTCGAAACAATAGATGTTGATTTGACCGGAACATAAAGTGCATGTTCAGTTACGTGAATACAGTGTAATAACTGTTCTTATTTGGATGTTAAAAGTTCTGTCTGGGAACGCTTATGTAAAACAGTTAACCGTTGAAATCAAAGTGGAGAGTGCTCATCACGACGACTAAAACCGGACGTTTTGTACATTACCAAACATATAGTCCGTCTGAGTGCAATATTTTCGGATTGGCCAAAGCGACGTGGAAACTTTGAACTGTGCAACTCTCGCGAAAACGCATGTAGTGTAAATTTAAATTTTATCATATAATATTAAAAGTGAGATTATTACATTACAGCAGATAACACAAACTTTAACGACATTCAGTTAGAGATGTATGAAGATTACAGAACCGTAACTTCGAGAACGAGCATTTTTAACGCAACAATTTAATATATAATTACCAAACTAAACGTACAAACTGTTAGAGCTGAGACTACCAAAGTTAGAGCCTGGTGTATGAAAGATCGCGAAAACGCAGGCTGCTATAAAACTGCACGTACAACTTTTGAAACTTTGACGAAAACGTCAGTCCCTGGTGTATGCAAGATCGCGAAAACGCTGAAAACAAAACAAAGTCTGCGCTTTGAATCATGGGCCGACGCCGACAGAGTAACCCGTCGGCCACTAGTGAGGAGGCGGTGGAGGTGGAGGAGTTTCACCCCCTGAACAGCAAGGGTGCGGACAGCCCACGGGATGAAAACCCCAGGTCGGGGGAGGGGTTGGTCGACTTGCCTAAGGATATGCCAGAAGAGTATGGTACGTGATATCAAGCGCAGTTTTGTCGTATTTTAACATGAGTTGTCCACATAATTAGAGGTAAATGGCGGTCTGTTAGCTATTGACTCTATTGTGGGCAGAATTCACACAGACTCGGGTAGCGATAAATTACGAGTACTATTTGTGCAAAAAAAATCTGAGAGACAACGTAAGAAGATTGTGCTTCTTTTGTGTATTTGTATATGGTGTCGAATTCTGAATAAGATATTTGCATTTACGTATATTTGTTAACAGATCATTTGTCGAAGAATATTTCATAGTAAAAAGTGGCTCACAGAGCCTTGAAGACTCTACACGTAAATGCTATAGCGATATCTTGCCGGACTTATGATGTTCATAGTCGTTGCAAGGTAAATACAGTATCAGTTGTGCACTGAGTTAAGCATTAAAGGCATCTTTTTCATTAAGAATCAATTTCCAGTTTAAAAAGTATATTTCTATTATCTACGAAGCCAGATATGTTCGGACCTTTTGAGTGCTGTATCAAGAGTTGTCATTCCTGATTTCTGTCGAAGCATAGTTACTTCGCTTTGTTCAGGTACTCCATTGATAATACGAGAGGGACGCGGTAATAATTGGAAATATACTCAGATATTTGAATTTTGGAATGGTATTCGTTGAAATCCTTGTCTTTTAAGTTGTTTTATTGATAATGCTCTTTTGTATCTGACATCATAAGAATTAACATCGATTGAGCTTATACACATTTAAGGAACGCAATTAGCATTGGCGCTACTGTAGTCCATAGCTTGTCTATTCTTAGTATCGGCCCTCTTAATGAATACATACACATTTTGGAAGTGAACAAATGCAAAACACGCATGCTTTATATGTCAATCTTCAGTTAAATGTGTATTCTTGGACATAATAACGAAAACTGCATTAAAGTCGGCAATGCTTTGACAAAATACTGGCAATTTTAAGACTTGGCTCCCTGTAGTAATCTGTATCATGTCCAATGGGTCTCATAATATCGGCCCTTGTTACTTTGCGCATGTGCTTCTTCTTAAAATAGTATCTTTATGGAAGAACGAAACTCTTGCTTATGTTGTTCTTTAAATATTTTTACATTTTATTAAAAATACTGGCCCTGTAGCCACTGGGTTTTGTAAAGGGGGGTTGCACATTTTCCCATCACCGATTGTTATTGAGCAACAGAGAGGCTGTCCCCCTCCTGCAATCGGGGGGTTTGGAGGCCCTCCACCTAGAAAAATTTGAAAATGAAACTTAAAATCCTGCATTCTGGTGACTTTTTATCTGTATTTAGAGACTGAAGTTATAGAGCATTTTTATATGAAATTTCACTTTCATTGACCATACTCAGTCCAGCATTTTTAACGGTTTTTCGTTAATGGGCCGATACTATGAGGAGGGCAGATACTATGAGAATAAGGGATTAAGGTACTCCCTGAGCCTTTTTTGAGTCTTAGGCGGAAAGATCGTAGTCTGGACGTAGAATGGATTCATTGTTACTTAATTGAAACTCTATTGCAGGAACTTGGGACATAGTTTGGGTGGTGGGGGTTGGGGGTTCGGGGTGATCAGGCATTAACGAAAGCTCATTTCTTTACTTAACTGTATTTTCAATTAATTTGTCTGGTCAGTGATAAACATCTTGAGTCATAGAATTATTTGCAAGAACCAGGCTAAGGTCAAGGTCAGAATTCCTGGTCAAAAGTAAAATGTTAAAGATCAAGCAAGAACTCTTTGTCAGTAGCATAACTTTCTTTGTAAAGCATGGATAGAATTTCTAAACAATAGGCAGAAGTGATGAACAATTGCAGCGATTTTTCTTCTTCTTTATAAAGAACCAGTAAATGGCACTTTCCCAATTGGAAACTACAAATTTCCCAATTGCTGTGAAAAAATTCCAGATTGAAGTTTTTTTTGTTTTTGTTTTTTATAAAGAAAATGCAACATTTAGTTTGTTTCCCTATGCAGCTCAGTAAATATAATATTCACAACTTGACAACACTATGTTATCAATTTTAAAGTATTTGGGAGCAAAAAATCTTATACACCAATTTCCCAATGTGAAGACTCCACGACGCGACTTTTCCCGATTTGAGGTTTCACGACTCAATTTTTCCCAATTTGAGGTTTCCCGACTCAATTTTTCCCATTTGAGGTTTCACGACTCAATTTTTCCCAATTTGAGGTTTCACGACTCAATTTTTCCCAATTGGGCAAATTAAAACAATCGCTGACATGAGTGATCATATTTTGAAGCCCAAGACCTGACCTGTAAGTCTAAGGGCAAAGCCACAATTTAAGGTTTAGGGCCCAAAATTGTCTGAACCATTTCATCAAAAGAGCATAACTTTGCCCATCATTTTTATGTCCCCCACTATAGTAGTGGGGACATATTGTTTTTGCCCTGTCTGTTGGTTGGTTGGTCTGTTGGTTGGTTGGTCTGTTGGTTGGTTTGCGCCAACTTTAACATTTTGCAATAACTTTTGCTATATTGAATATAGCAACTTGATATTTGGCATGCATGTGTATCTCATGGAGCTGCACATTTTGAGTGGTTAAAGGTCAAGGTCAAGGTCATCCTTCAAGGTCAGAGGTCAAATATATGTGGCCCAAATCGCTCATTTTATGAATACTTTTGCAATATTGAAGATAGCAACTTGATATTTGGCATCCATGTGTAACTTATGGAGCTGCACATTTTGAGTGGTGAAAGGTCAAGGTCATCCTTCATGGTCAGAGGTCAAATCAGTGCTCCAGCTAGGATTTGAAAAGGGCAGGGGTCTTTTTTGTCAAAAGGGCACTTTCGACGCGCAGTATATTGTCAATAGGGCACTTTGACGCGCAGTATTTTGTGAAAAGGGCACTTTCGAGCGCGCGGGTGTTTCTGGAATGCTTCCTATTGCATGTTAATTTATATGTTATAAATAATTGTATTATTCCCATTATTATTAATCCATTCAAATATAATGTCTACAATGAGGATTAAAATAATTAAAATGAAATAAGAGATTTATGAATTATCATATGTAAAAAAAAAAAAAAAAAAAAATTTTTTTTTTTTTTGGAGGGGGGGGGGGGGGGGGCAGGGCGGGGGTTCGGGGGGGCAGGGCGGAGGTTCGGGAGGGCAAGGCGCGGCGCCCTTCGATTTAGGCCTAGCTGGAGCACTGTCAAATACATGTGACCCAAATCGCTTATTTTATGAATATTTTTGCAATATTGAAAATAGCAACTTAATATTTGGCATGCATGTGTATCTCATGGAGCTGCACATTTTGAGTGGTGAAAGGTCAAGGTCAAGGTCATCCTTCTAGGTCAAATATATGGGTCAAAATTGCTCATGTAATGTAACTTCTGCAATATTGAAGCTAGCATTTTTATATTTGACATGCATGTGTATCTCATGGAGCTGCACATTTTGAGTGGTGAAGGGTCAAGGTCAAGGTCATCCTTCAAGGTCAAACATCATATAGGGGGACATTGTGTTTCACAATCACATCTTGTTTTAAGGTCAATATTCAAGGTCCAAGGTCAACTATAAGAAATCAACCTGTAACATTTTGTATAGAGAATAATGTTTAAAAAGTGTTTTTTCAAGGTCATATAGGTAAATTTAAGAAATGAACTACAAACACTTAGTCCTGAGCAAAATTTTCCAGAATTGATGGATTTTCAAATTATTTGAAAGAGGTGACATATTCTATGAGGAAGTGTAAAGCATATGACCCAGGCTCTTTGGACAAGGTTGCAATCCAAGATCAGAATCATGCTCAGAGGTCAAAGGTCAGTTATGACCATACATATTCCGGAAAATTGTTGTGTAACTTTACAAATTAGCTATGAATTTTGAAATTACTAGTGGCTCTGATGTCAACCATCATTAGACAATGTGTGGCTTTGAACAATCCATCTGCTTTCCTCAAGTTTCAAGGTCGAATTTAGAGGTTAAAAATGGAATTTTTGAGTCTTAAGTGGATTGTGGGGGCATCTCTGCCAGTATGGACACATGTCTTATTTCATATCAAATTTATTATTTGTATTATATTTTATCAACTTAATGAATAACCGGTATTTTTAGTAATAATTTTTTATATGATGTTGAAGAATATAATTGCCAATGTGGTTGAAATCCAGTTTTTCTTGCCATAGTTCATTAAGATTATGTACTAAATATTTTAACTCTTCAAGTCTGAAAACATGCCCATAACAAAGAGTTTAAAACCAAAAAACTCACTTTTTGATGCTGAAACAAAACTAAATAAAAAACAATGACAAAAAATGACAGGAAACCACTTGCAGCATTTTAAAATTATGTATTTCCTGATCAACTTGAACTTTTAAAACCTGTTTCCTGGCAAACCTAGATATCATTTATGTGCTCTAGTTCTGCAGACACATCATCTAGGATGTAGAACAACAAATAAATATTCCGGTGAGATTATCTTTTATGACTCAATGAGTGCACCAGGTGCTTTCTTAAGTTGTTTGTTTCTGGGAATAGTTTCAATGGAATACTTGTAAAAAAAAATCAGTGAAATGCAGAACTCTAATTTTCTTTTGAAAACGCAAATTTTGATCTGCCAGGGCTATAATACCTAATCATTGCCAGTTTAAAATTATTTCACATCATTTTCATTTCTTTTTAATAAGCTGCAGCAGTCATGTTTTCTTCAAATATAGTTTTTTTCCATAATGCTGTGGTCTTAAAATGATTATGATAATTAACACTAATTAATGTACTTTTAATTAAAACGTTTGGATGCAGCCTCACGTATCCACATGTTGGATTTTGGAATAAATCAGTTGGATTTTGGAATAATTCAGTCGGATTTTGGAAGTGCATGTTCAGTTGGATTTCGGAAGTATTCATTTGTATTTTTGTAGTATTCAGTTGTGATTCAGAAGTTTTAATACTTCCAGCACTGCAATTTTGGAAGTTCAGAGTCAAAAACTTGGAATTAACCCTTTGCATGCTGGGAAATTTGTCGTCTGCTAAAATGTCGTCTGCAGAATTTCTAAAATTAGCATTTTCTTCGATTTTTTAAAAAGAATACTATCAGAATAGCAAACAGTTTGGATCCTGATGAGACGCCACGTTCTGTGGCGTCTCATCTGGATCCAAACTGTTTGCAAAGCCCTTCAAAATTCGGTTCCAGCACTGAAAGAGTTAATTCACACCCTGTAGAAGGTTCTGAATAATTTATGGGAATGGGTATGATGGGCTTATTCTTGGGGCTTGTTTTATTCTATAGTGATTTCTATCACTTTAAAAATGAAACTGATTAACTGCGAAAAGCTACTGTCAGGTTTAAATCAAATCAATGTCATAATTTTTTTTAATAGGGAAACTTGATGCAATATATTTATAATTTCATTTAATTTATTACTTTAAATTGTCGCATTTAATTCTAACTTACTGTTTCCTCGGTTTGACTTACCAGTATGTTCCAGGGCAGTCTTGGGTAATATATAAGGTCTTTTCATTACATCCAATAATTTTTCATTTAATATTATATCCTTTCTATGAAAAAATCTGAATGAGGCAGTGTTATTTCCAAAATTTTGTGAATGAGACCGGGTCCTTTTGGATTGGGAACATTCGCGGCGTTTTGACTAAAATTGGGAAAATTGTGGTATTGCTGTTTTGCTAAAAAAAGCTTAAAAATTGAGAGTAAAAGTGTTTTCAGGAATATATTTACTAAGGTTGAACTGATATCTATAAAGCTGGATGATAGATGAACAAAATGTTGAGGTCTAAAACAAAAAGCTAATCTGGGACAACACTTTACCAACATACATTTAGCTCTGTTTCCTTAAAGAGAGACATTAATATGAATTTGTGAAATCGTCCGCGTTCTGAGAAAACTGGGCTAAATGCATGTGCGTAAAGTGTTATCCCAGATTAGCCTGTGCAGTCTGCACAGGCTAATCAGGGACGACTTTTTCCGCTTTTATGACATTTTTTGTTTAAATGAAGTCTTTTCTAAGCAAAATTCTAATTTAGGCCGAAAGTGTCGTCCCTGATTAGCCTTTGCAGACTGGACATGCTAATCTGGGACGAAACTTTACGCACATGCATTATGCCCTGTTTTCTCAGAATGTGACACAAATACATGTGTAATGCTAGCTTGCATCTGTTGCATTTCTAAGTAATTGAATACTGATTGTTGATATCTGAGAATTATGTCCACATCTGGCAAAGCATGATTCATTATGTCAATATTTACGCACTTTCATGATGGCCATGATGTCAATGAATTTAGCAATTCATTAAAGAGGCATATCAGCAGGTACTGTTGGGCTGCATTTAAACATATTCCCGGTATATATTAGATAATTTACAGTTGGTTAGTTGCTAAATATTTTGCTTTACAATTTTAATATATTAATAAGAAAAGAAGTAAAATGTAACATTGTTCACAGAAAACAATAATTTTGGAGATGTCATAGGTTTTAGTAGAATTAAAATTAGCATCTACATATTTTGATGTTTCAGTGAAAACTTAAAAAAGGCTTGCTATATCAGGGCTCAACATTAACCTAAAAACCAACTTGCCCTGCCAGGCAAGTACTTAAAAAATCTACTTGCCCTGAACGTAAAGACACTTGCCCAAACATGATATATCACATTAACTGTAAAGCTCATATTTTTTTTATTAAAGATCATAATTATACACCACAAAACCTTTTTTTTATTTTTGAACATTTAACAAAATGATTACAGCAATTAAAGTCTAAATTACATTGTAAATGCTCTTTGTTCATTTTTGCACTTGCCCAGGCGGACAACTAGATTATTAAATAACTTGCCGGGACCCAACTTTTTCTTGCCAGGGGCAATAGGACAACCATTAATGTTGAGCCCTGTATATATAGTTGAAATAATGTGCATGCACTTAAGAGTTAGGTCATGTGATACAGTACATTTATATTCATCAAATTTTCAACCAGTGAACATTTTGTATGCAAGTTTCCCTGATTATTTCTGTTTAAATAGTAAATAACTATAGGTTTAAAAAAAAATGAATTAAAGGGGCCGTCCAACAGCTTTTGTCATGTGTTGAAGCATGTCACTAAATGCTTTATATTGATACATTTAAAAATCTCCAGTGAAAAAACAAGAATACAATTTTAAAAAAGGAAAAATTTAAGTAACCCTCAACAGGGCTCAAACCACTGACCCCTGGAGTCATGGAGTAAAAAGTCTTTCGCCTAGACCACTCGACCATCCATGGTCATGCTTAGAGCGGATGTATTTTTTACCTATATAAGCAATCCTTGTAGTTTTCAAAAATATAACTACAACAACAGAACTTTCCAAATTACTCAATCGTTTCGCATCACACGACGCTTTATAATTTTCAGGTTTTCAAATCGTCAAAAGATGCATATAATGGATATTTAAGAGCATGGTAAATGGTCAGTTTGACTATTTCCTCAAAAATATCATAACAAAAACGAAAATTTGTGAATCTGAAACAACTTTTTTTAATTTTGTCAATTTACCAATCTGTTGGACGCCCCCTTTAAACAAAAGTCAGGTGTATTCTCTGTATTAATATGAACTCTTTTTTTCAAAAATATTCTGGTTAACCTCTTTGGCTACCTTTGATATACCCCTTAAAAGCAACTTAGATGTTTGTAAAAATAAAGTATATGTAAGTATTCAATGTTAATATCAGATATGACGTCTTTCACAGGAAATAAACTGAGAGAGTATTACTGTTGCAGCAATACAGTGTGTACTCATAAATGATAGTACAAACAGGATGTTGGTACTTAGAAGTTATACGTAAAGAAATTTAAATAGCTTTTGTTATCATGAACAGTTAATACATACAGTTCAGTATTGTTTGATGAATAATGGCTATGGGATATACAAATATGGGATAACGCCTATTTGGTTGTTCTTAAAATTGTACGGAGTTTTATATGAATACCTGATTATTAAATGCTTTGAAAAGGATAAATTATTGCGCTGGTATTGTTTGAAGGTTAGATTAAATGGAACGGGTAAAAGAATTATTTGTATAATTACATGTATTTTGAAGGTTGTAATGTGATTTCTTATCACGGCAGATTTATACAAAGGAACTTGAAAGTTCAACTATAATCATATATAAATATTTTTCTACATAACAAATAAAGTAAAAATACAAGTTTCTACTGTAAGGATTTTTTTAAGTCTATCAGGCTAAAGAACTCCTCCATTTTTACTTGGCATTTTTTTGGTTAAATGTATTTAAGCAATTTACAGTGTGTTATCAGGAATTCTAAAATTGGAATTTGTCAATCTGACAATCTGTGAACAGGTACCTTTAAGCTTTCTGCTTGTTTTGTTTTGTTACTAATTGTTCTGTCCATACCTCACCAATTAAGGATTCAGAGCTTAGATACTGTGATTGTCACTTTGCTTGAGCCAAGCATGATTATTTACCTGTAGTCTTATGTTTATTTTGTGGGACACAGTTATAAATTGCAGTCTGTTATATAGATGGTATATTGTTTTGATCTTGGGATATCCACCACGAAGTCACTTATAAATAAACAGTTCAGGCCAGTGATACCAGTTTCGAATGTGTGTGTTTTGTTTAAAAGCAATTTAAGAATTGAATATTGTCTTCAGCTATGTGTGTGGTCGTTTAAAATGAAGGTTGACCTATATGAGCAAATTAATGGATGACAGGAAATTACAGGATCTGTTTTGTGTTTCCTGAAGCTTCATAATTAGTATGGGTCTTGCTCTGTGAAAAATGGGTTTTTATAATGCATGTACGTTGAGTGTTGTCCCAGATTAGCATGTGCAGTCAGCACAGGCTAATTTAAGGGACAACACTTACTGCCTAATCAAGATTTTTGCTAAGAAGATACTTTCCTTAAACAGAAAATATCATTACAGCGGAAAGTGTCGTTCCTGATTTATGCCTGAGTGGACTGCACAGGCTTATCTGGGACGACACTTTATGCACATGCATTAAACCCCCTTTTAATTAACAGAGCACGGACCATATGTATTTCAGATTGCGGCATTGTGAATCACTTATCTTTATTTGTTTTATATAACTTCAAAATTATAAATATTTTTTATGTTGAAGAAATTTTTAAGTGATAATCTGGCAGTGATTTTCTTTATTTTTCATTACGTAATTATTTTACCAAAGAAAATTAAAAAAATTTAATCTGGCAGTTTTTCTAGAAAAATGTCATTGCAACTTTTATTTTATGTGTCATTTTTTCTTGGAACATTCACGTAATATCGAATGATCAAAATTGGTGATCATGCACATAATATCATGTTGTTATACAAGAACATCTTGTTTTGTATTATGTTTCATTTTTTAAAGGTGTTATAGGCAGGTCAGTCATTCTGAACTGTTTGTAAACAATCCAGTACGTGTACATGAGTATAGTAAATGATGTAATGCCTTAATCAATGCACTCCATAGTATGAGGCAAGCAATATTTGCATGCAGTCATTACGTGGCCTCAGTAAACGAGTTAATTACAGTTTTACAGCGAACCATAACCGTTAACAGTCAGCAAAGACGTTTCAAGTATGTAGAAAATGATATCATAGACATTACTATAAATTGCGGACAATAGTACAAATTGCTGATTAAAAGGAGATAATTATTCTATGATTATGTTCACATATAGATTGTAATAATAATGTTAATAAGTGCCATTTAATGCGGGATTTATGGAGTTTTATTATAATTATTGCACGATTGTGTGTGAAATAAAGAAAATGACTGAAATTGTGTAACACTTTGTTGGTGAATTATTATTATATTAAGTCTCAGTCTCTGTTGTTTTTTTGGCTCAGTGTTGTCAATTAGGATGGGAAAAGTCATGTGTATCAGGTAATCAATTTGGTGGGGTTTATATGTATTTATCATTGAATGGATAGTGGGGATAAGACATTTCTATGGGGGAATTATGGGTTAAAAGGGCATAGAGATGTTAGGTCAACAATTTTTTTTTCGAAGACATGCCAGGAGACTGCTGTGGTGATGTAGTGGTGATCGATAGACTACATGTATTTACTCAGTAACAAGAAAGGATTTTCTTTACAGAATTTAAATATCATTCTTATGGGAATATTGGTGATTTCTGAGTTTGAAAAAGTATAAGAAAAGTCCTGATATCTGTGTAAAATTATCATTTTTATGCCCCTAGTAGGGTGGCATATAGCAGTTTAACTGTCCGTCAGTATGTAAGTCTGTCCGTCCGTCTGAAAACTTTAATGGTCATAACTTTTTTAATATTTAACATAGCATTTTGATATTTGGCATGCATGTGCATCTCATGGAGCTGCACATTTTGAGTGGTGAAAGGTGAAGGTGAAGGTCATCCTTAAAGGTCAAATGTCTAATATATGGCATCTGTCCTTCCGTCCAAAAAACTTTAACATTGGCCATAACTTTTTCACTATTAAAGATAGCAATTTGATATTTGGCAAGCATGTGTATCTCCTGGAGCTCAACATTTTGAGTGGTGAAGGTCAAGGTCTTCCTTCAAGGACAAATGTCGAATATTCCGTCCGTCCGATAACTTTACTATTGGCCATAACTTTTTAAATATTGAAGATAGCTACTTGATATTTGGCATGCATGTGTATCTCCTGGAGCTGAACATTTTGAGTGGTGAAAGGTGAAGGTCAGGGTCATTTTTTAAGGTCAAATGTCAAATATTCCGTCTGTCTGAAAACTTTAACATTTGCCATAACTTTTTAAATATTGAAGATTGCAACTTGATATTTGGCATGCATGTGTATCTCTTGGAGCTTAACATTTTGAGTGGTGAAAGGTCAAGGTCATCCTTCAAGGTCAAATGTCAAATATATGTCATCTGTCCGTCCGTCCAAAAACTTTACCATTGGCCATAACTTTTTAAATATTGAGGATAGCAACTTGATATTTGTCATGCGTGTGTATCTCATGGAGCTGCACATTTTGAAAGGTGAAGGTAAAGGTCATCCTTCAAGGTCAAATTTCAAATATATGGCATCTGTCCGTCCAAAAACTTCAACATTGGCCATCACTTTATAAATATTGAAGATAGCAATTTGATATTTTGCATGCGTGTGTATCTCATGGAGTTGCACACATTTGAGTGGTGAAAGGTCAAGGTCAAGTTCATCTATAAGGTCAAAGGCCAAAGTTTGCAATATTGAAGATAGCAACTTGATATTTGCATGCATCTGTATCTCATGGAGCTGCACATTTTGAGTGGTGAAAGGTCAAGGTCAAGTTCATCCTTCAAGGTCAAATGTCAAATTTTGCAATATTGAAGATAGCAACTTAATATTTGGCATGCATGTGTATCTCATGGAGCTGCACATTTTGAGTGGTGAAACGTCAAGTTCAAGTTCATCCTTCAATGTCAAAGGTCAAAAAACAAAATCTAAGGGATGTAACAAGCTTTAAAGGGAGATAATTTCTATTTTATATCATTTTGCAGGTACAGATCATTTTCACAAGGGAAGTAATAATTTTTAAAGGGATATAATCAAAATATTTTTTTATTTCAAAGCGGCGCAGTAGGGGGCATTGTGTTTCCGACAAACACATCTCTTGTTTTAAGCTCACCTGAGCACAAAATGGTGAGATATTGTTGTTACCCTATGTTCTGTATCCAGTGTTGTGCATTGTATCTTTGTATGTAATGTGTTTTGTGCAGTTCTTTGTCAACTTTAAGCTTGTTAACACACTAGGGACCATAATATTGTTCATTTAATCTTGATGGTCAGAATGTATATTTTTACAGTATCTAGGCTGAGTTTGCATCTGGATCACTAGGCTAGGCTAGCTAGGCCACCAGGTCAAATTTGAGAAAAACCTTGTTGCCACTCTAGAAGCCATATTTATGACTCAATCTTGATGAAACCTAGGAAGAACATCAATCATGACAATTTGCATTGTGTGAATTTGGGACAATGACCTCCAAAAGCTAGGTCGCTTTGTAAAATCTCTTAGACAAAAAACCTTGTTACCACTTATAAGGGCCACTTTATGACTCAATCTTGATTAAACTTAGAATGTTTGACAATATCTAGGTCAATATGGAATCTTGGTTACTTGCGTCACAAAACGAGGTCACCATGTTAAATCTTAGAACAAAACTTGTGGCCAAAAATGTTGATGTTGACCACAACTTGGCCAAGCTCCAATGTGGGTCACGTTGGTCTTAAACGTTCGTCACCAGTTAAAATCTTAGGAAACTCATTGTACCAGTCTTAAAGCCACATTTATGACTCACTCTTGATACAACATGGTCAAGATGTCAGAAGGTTTATCATGACAATATCAAGGAGATGTTTGAATCTGGGTCAAGTGGGGTCAAGTGGGGTCAAACACTATGTCAACAGGTCAATCTTCCTCAATTGTACATGTAGGTAAGAACTTCCGGGCGACCATCATGGCCCTCTTGTTTTTATAATTTGAAATATAAGTTCTTCTTTCTGTCAAGCTCTATGGGTTTATCTTATTAACTAAATATGTATAAAAAAATTCAAACATGTAAATATCAATTTTATACTTTTTGTAAAGAAATTTAATCATCTTTATTTCCCAATTTCATTCCATATGATACATTATTTTTCCACATGCAAAGGGTCCTCATGCAGCCCCATTCCCAAAATGGTGGGAACAAAACAACACTTCTTTAAGGATGCCATTCTAGTGCAACAAGGGCATTTAGCTACTAAGGCTCAATTTTAATTTTAAACAATCAGATGAGCGACATAGCAGAAATGTGTTTGTTTTTTTTCTGTTCCAGTTTGTAAAAAATCGATACCTTATCTCTGAGCAGAATAACTGCCCTGCCCAAACAATGTGTTTCCCTCAAGATAAATGGCCATGTGCTTATCACCTGCACTGAGATAGGAAACTTAAATCAATTAAAATTTAATGATTCAAGCATGTTGTGTTGATTAGATTGGCATTTGAAGGAACACCCTAAAATTATGGATGCAAGTCTGAATTGAAAGGGTCATAGACTTAACCCATTTATGCCTAGTGGACTCTCCCATCCTTCTAAATTGGATCATTTTTTTTCCAAAATTAGGGATGTCTAGTATATTTATTTTTATGCCCCCCTTAGAAGAAGAGGGGGTATATTGCTTTGCTCATGTCGGTCTGTCGGTCGGTCTGTCGGTCGGTCGGTCTGTCGGTCGGTCCGTCCACCAGGTGGTTGTCAGACAATAACTCAAGAACGCTTGGGCCTAGGATCATGAAACTTCATAGGTACATTGATCATGACTCGCAGATGACCCCTATTGATTTTGAGGTCACTAGGTCAAAGGTCAAGGTCACGGTGACCAGAAATAGTAAAATGGTTTTTGAATGATAACTCAAGAACGCATACGCCTAGGATCATGAAACTTCATGGGTAGATTGATCATGACTTGCAGATGACCCCTATTGATTTTGAGGTCACTAGGTCAAAGGTCAAGGTCACAGTGACCCGAAATAGTAAAATGGTTTCCGGATGATAACTCAAGAACGCATACGCCTAGGATCATGAAACTTCATGGGTAGATTGATCATGACTCACAGATGACCCCTATTGATTTTGAGGTCACTAGGTCAAAGGTCAAGGTCACGGTGACCCGAAATAGTAAAATGGTTTTCGGATGATAACTCCAGAACGCATACGCCTAGGATCATGAAACTTCATGGGTAGATTGATCATGACTCGCAGATGACCCCTATTGATTTTGAGGTCACTAGGTCAAAGGTCAAGGTCATGGTGACCCGAAATAGTAAAATGGTTTTCGGATGATAACTCAAGAACGCATACGCCTAGGATCATGAAACTTCATAGGTAGATTGATCATGACTTGCAGATGACCCCTATTGATTTTGAGGTCACAAGGTCAAAGGTCAAGGTCACGGTGATCCGAAATAGTAAAATGATTTTCGGATGATAACTCAAGAACGCTTTTGCCTAGGAACATGAAACTTCATAGGTACATTGATCGTGACCCGCAGATGACCCCTATTGATTTTCAGGTCACTAGGTCAAAGGTCACGGTCACAGTGACAAAAATGGTATTCACACAATGGCTGCCACTACAACGGACAGCCCATATGGGAAGCATGCATGTTTTACAAACAGCCCTTGTTATATTTAGAATATTTCTTTCGGAAATTTCTTTAAGCAAACAGCCGGACCCTGATTAGACGCTGCATCATGCAGCGTCTCATCTGGGTCTAGGCTGTTTGCCAAGGCCTTTTTTCTAGACGCTAAGGCATTATAAACTTGGTTACATGATATTGCATATGATATTATAGCTAAGTATATCCTGCAACTGTAAACCCATGTCCTGATAAAAATCATATTTTTCAATGGTTATGCAAAGTCATACAATATGCATCATAAGAATCCTGTTGATCTGTTTTGATTTTAGCATACTTTAAAATTTCCTAACTAGTTCCTGAGTTTGTCAAGTGTCTGAAAAAGTGGAAATGCAAGTTCCCATTATAATATTAGATAATACATTATCGCTACTGCAAAAACCACGTCAAAGATAATTTAACAACACTTTCTTCTGACCAGTCCGATGCATACTCTGAATTATTGCTTTTGTTACAGAAATGTCATTGATATGAAAAAACAATATTTGAAACAATGTGTCACCCTTTCATCCCCTAGGTTAGCATAACCCTTTGTATAGGCCATTATCAATTTCAAAGTATTTCTGATAAAAAATGCCGATTTTATGGTTATCTTTCCTAAGCAATTAGTCCGTTTAATTTCTGTATTCTGATTCTAATATCTATAATATGCAATTCTAAACGTCATTGTCTTCCTTATAAATAATATCCCTTAATTTGACACTATTTAAGACGATTAGTTTCTTTAATTTCAGATTTTAATTCTGATAATGTCCCCATTAGGCATATTTTTAGACAGGGTCTTTAACCCTTTGCATGCTGGGAAATTTGTCGTCTGCTAAAATGTCTTCTGCTGAATTTCTAAAATTAGCATTTTCTTCGATTTCTTTAAAAGAATACTATCAGAATAGCAAACAGTTTGGATCCTAATAAGACGCCATGTTTTGTGGCGTCTCATCTGGATCCAAACTGTTTGCAAAGGCCTTCAAAATTCGGTTCCAGCACTGAAAGGGTTAAGGGATACAATTTAGAAAGTAAATGAAAACAATACATTAGTGTTAAAATGGTAATGGCCATTAAAGGGATGCTGGATCGAACTGATAACAGATTTGTTTATCACTTCCCTGTTGCCATACTTATCCATATAAACAGGACAGTGTAAGAGGAATGGGTTGTATATGGTACATAATATATGGCAGCCTACATTGATAAATAAAGTAATCCTACACTGCCATTGTTGAAAATGCCATCCAGGAAGAGAATAATTAGCCAGCTTTGATAAGGACTCTGGGTTTAGTGTGCATACAAGTTTTGTGTTTAGGCTTGAATATTGTAGGAATTAATAAGAATATAATTATGCTATTCTTTTTATAAAATTAGAGGCTAAATGTGTCCCTAAATGTGTTGATTATTCTCTGCGAGGAAATATGTTCTGGTATAATTTTTATTAAAATAATCTGGTATATTAATGTTTTCATTAGTCTAAGGATTATAGGACATTTTTTTTTAGTCATGAATTATTAAATAATGCATACACATATAATTCATCTGGCATTCACAAATTGACAAACAACAACATACACTATAATTGTTCTCTGAAGTGGATTTGTAGACATGAACATTCATAGGTGGTCAGATTTCATATTAGAGCTTTTTCCCTTTGTTTTTTTTTAAATTAAAGTTTTGTATGGAGGCTGTCTTGAAAACTTGCAGCAGGTGTCAACTTGACAATTAACAAGTAGTTTGATCTCCTTAAGGGGATGCTCAGTGCAAAAGAACCACAATTCTTGCTTACATATTTTTAGAGTGATTGCCCTTTGTTAATTAAATTTTAAATAAGGCAGATCTGGCAAACTATATAAGGTACAAGCTTAACATTACATAGGAAGATAGATCTCCATGATTGGAAGTGCAGAGCATAATGCCTGCTTTCATAATTTCACAGTTATTGCACTTGTGAATGAGGTACTATTATAACCTGGAACTTCACATTTTTGAGCAACCAGTTCTTAAAACTCAGTGGCCAATGTCATCAGACACAAAAGTCAGACAATGTCATGCATAATTCAGGCACAACAGTGACAGTCATAATACTTTTTTATGGTATGATCAGAGCTGAATTTTCATTTATGTGTTTAGTTTGTTATACAAATTTAGCAATAATTTTGTTTTAAGTGTCAGGAGTTTAACTGTTCTGTGACATTAACAAAAGATTTCATTAAGAAATTTCATGACCATTGTCCTGGGGGATTTGCATATAATTATCAATGATTGCATGTAATGCTTTGATTCCTATGTGGTATAAATATAGCAGCATTAGGGGATAACATACTGGTTTGCAGTATTGAGCTTTCTTATCTGGAATATTACAATGTAAAAATAAATCTGGAAAGATAAGATCATTGAAAAAATCGTTATCTGTTTGTGAGTTGAAGAATTGCCAAAGAATCATGGATTGTTACAATTATATAGATGTATATAGATAATAAACTAATATCATTACTGAAAGTGTGACAAGTTGTTGACAAAGAAGTGAATTGTGGTATATTGTGTATGGAAGTGTATAGAAACAAACAATGGCAGACAAAGGCGAAAAGTATCGTTCTGGCGAAGATATGGAGATGCAAGAAATCAATGACTTTACTGACGGAGGAAATGGTGAGTTATGTGGCAGTCTTCACGATAGTTCATTTTATCCACTAGCCATTCGGGCAACTTGAATGGTGAAGACTGAATTAAGTAGCCCGGCAGCAAAATTACTAGCCCAAAGTAAATTTGTTAAAATATACACCCTGCTAAAGGGTTTCATCTTTCAATAGGAGATAATCTATTAAAAAGTAAAATTATATCCAGGGTATGTTAACTGTGAAGCCTATTGCAAAAACAATTGCAACACAATATAACAAGTCAAGGTAATTCAATGTCCTTTATTAATCATAAGTCCTTAACATGTGATAAACAACTTCTTCGTTCATCTCATAATCACTGCCATCCTGGAGATCCTCTTTGTCAGAAACCATATCCTGTAAAACAAGCAACCTGATATTTATTTTCCAGAAGTTTTCTTGACAAGTGAAGGCATAGATCATAAGATGGCATACTTTTATCATACATGTTGACATTTTTTTATGCTGTGTTTTTAAGCAAAGCTTATTAAACTCTGTCTTACAGAAGTAGCTTCTCCTTCATCACTGATTTTTAACCACTTTTCTTGAAATTCACGTTTCCGTGATTTTTCATAGTCATTTGTTGACTTACGATCAGTAGTGGGCAGTTTCTTGCCAGGCTTCGCTTTTGCTACGTATTTAAGCATTATGCAGCCTTATGCGCGTAGGGACTTACAACTTTGGAAATAAACACACACACAAGGTTAAAAAGTAAAACGATGTTTATTCCAGAAATGCAAGCCGCGTACGTCGATTGGTTTCCTTCAGCAGTAAACACATCAGCATGACGTATGCCAATAGTAAATAACCAGTTTAAATTGTTCACCACGTGGCCTTGGTTACAACTCGAAAATGACCGTTGAATTTATGGACCAATCGGAACGCATTTAAATCTCGTATTTTAGGCGAAGTTGAACGAAGTTCTGTCGGAAATCTTCAGGAAGTACTCACAAAATAATGGCGTTTATCACACTTAAAAATGTAAACAATATTAATACACCGAATCTCTACCGTGTACGATATGGCAATTTCAATAGGCCCGACCTATAATTTACACGCCCAGGCCACCGGGCGTGCGCTTATTTCGCAGACTGATGTGGGGTTGCCATGGAAACATAAAATATAAATTTAAGAATACAAAGTATGGTACAAAAATACTGTCAATTTGGTATTCGTTGATTTTTATGGAGGTTTAGCTTAAAGGTCGTTTTAATACATTTCCATATTTTGGGGAAATACTGTGGATATGTCACTTTAACATTTGCCTGTTTCCAGGTGAGCCTTTTGTGCAACCATAGTTCTCGTATTTTGTTAATATGAGTCAAGCACTGGGAAAACCCAGCTTAACGCTTTACCACTTAAATACGTATTTTGACGTATTTGAAGTCCGTTAGAAAGCTAAATATGATTTAAGACCTTTCTTACTAAACTCAAGTTATAAAGGCTTCATTTTCAACCCCCTAGATACTCATTGTGAGCAGCAAACAGCACAAAACCTGAACAGACTGCGAGTAACTCGCAGGCTGATCTGGTTTTATGCTGTTTGCACATAGCCATTTTCACTTTGCTTCTGAGTGGGGAAGGGTTAATGCAGATGCATACAATTTTGTCACAGATTAGCTTTTGCAGTCAACAATTTAGGCTAATCAGGAACATCACTTTTCCCGAAGACTGGATTTTCGTTAAGAAAAGACTTCCTTTAAACAAAAAATTTCATAAATGCGGAAAGTTTCGTCCCAAATTCCCAGTTTAGCCTGCACGGACTGCATAGGCTTATCTGGGGCGACTTTACACGTATGCCAGTTTTTTATCCTTCTTTGAGACCCGCCCAATTTCGGCCCTTTCCCCTAGACAAATTTTTCCCCTCTTACAGAGATTTTCCCCAACACATTATGATATCTAAGAAAAAAAAACTTTAATTATATAAGTTAACCTGATCCAGTGTAGATAATAGAATTTTTTTTTTGCATAAGTAAATTATCTCTTGCATTGAATGTGTTATAAAACAGTAAAATATGTTAAATTGATTATTTAGGAATTTCCTTATTTTCCCCCAAATCCGGTGTTTCGCGCGACTTTTTCTCCTTATAAAAGGCTAGGCCCTTTCCCCAAAATCAGATAAAAAAATCTGTATAATGCAATAAGTCCAGTTTATACAGAGCGTGCCTCATATATTAATTTTCTCATTGCAGTGCGTAATATATATTCGCAATCATAGAAGAATTGCCGAGGGAAAGCATGACATTTGTTCTGTGTGTTCTATGCCTAAATGCTCTATTTACTCGGCTATATTTTGGTAGCTGTCAGTCATTGGAGCCCTAGATATCAATTTAATTAGCAAAATACCCAAGAGTGTCTTTGTTTTGCAGAATTCTGTCTGATCTTGTTAATGGTATACTGTTGTCTGTTACTTTTGCATAAATATTTTATAAATTATATTTGCTGGATATCCAGGGATAGAAATTAGAGGTTGCCCGTTGGCCCAGGTGAGTAGAATTTATTCCGGGAATGTCAATTTCCAAAAATCAGAAGTCTTATTGGGCAATTTTTTTTTCTTAGAATGCTGGAAAAAAACGATCTAACACAATTTATCATAAATCCCCCTGTATTGGATATTAGCTCAACCATATAGCATTAATTATGAAAGAAGTAGGCTAATAAAAACTCATTTTTTTATGCTCCTGGTAGGGTGGCATATAGCAGTGAAACTGTCAGTCAGTCCATCTGTCTGTCAGTCTGTGCGTCCGTCCGAAAACTTTAACATTAGCCATATTTTTTGCAATATTGAAGATAGCAACTTGATATTTGGCATGCATGTGTCTCATGGAGCTTCACATTTTGAGTGGTGAAAGGTCAAGGTCATCCTTCAAGGTCAAAAGTCAAATATATGGCTTCAAAGTGGCGCAGTTAAGGGGCATTGTATTTCTGACAAACACATCTCTTGTTTAAGCTAGTATTTTATGCCAATGATATTAACTCTTTGGTTCCTAGATTTTTAGCTATGACACTCACAGACTACATATGATTTCCCATCTGGGCAACCAACCGTTAGAAGTTACTTTCTATACACGCCTTGATTTTTGAGGTCAATGTCACCGGGGCCTGTGGAATAACATTCTTTCTACACAAAATGTCGATGGACCTCTATCCTTATACATGTAGATCAAGGGAACACTTTGATGTGCATTCAACCATATCAGTATTATGATTATTTTTTAGAAATTTCTGGAAAGTATTTTGAGGTCAAGCGGTCAGAGTTCAAGGTCAACATGGAATTTTGGCATTAAATGATCACATCATCTAAAAAAATACATATATTTATTTAACAGTCATTAAATGAAAATTTTGAAAATTCTTTTCATGCTTGAAATTATTAACAACGTTTTAGCATAAGATATATTGGTATGGCCTCTTTATGTGTATTGTATATATTGCTACATATATTCATTTGAAGCAAGAAGCGACAGAAATAATCTAATACAATAGCTTTACCTTTCAGATACTTTGGACTTTGATATTTACTTTATTTATAATTGTTTTATTTTATAGATCATTGCATTTACAAAAAAATTATGAATGTAACACAAATTATTGATAAGCAATTAACTTGAAGACATGATTCCTTGGGAGATGTGTATTGTAGGTGACATTGTGACATTTAAAACAACAAGCCATAATTTCTGTTTGATGACAGTTGTATTAATGTAGATATGTTTTATGTACAGTCATAAACCCACACTTAAATCTCTCTAATAGCATCATAAACTGATAACATTGTTTATTCCCTGGCACATAATTAAAAGAGGGAAAACTTTAGAATCAATATTAGCTCAGATAGTTTACAGGGTTGGGACATGAACATATTGATAGTTCAGTGTGAAACTTCTGTAGCTAATATAATAACCTTAAGCATATGCAATTGTTTTGCACTCAGCGATTAATATTGATAGTTTAGCATTAAACTGGTGGATCTGGTTAATATTTCCATATCAGTTACAACAGCATTGCACTCATTCCTATCACTACAGCTGATACCACACAGATTGCAGTCTGTTGGGTTTGGACATATTCCAAAAATATTTGGTTACAAGATATATTCTGGTTACTGTAAATAATTAGACAAATGAGGGAAATAAGAGACAGAAAAAAGTATTTTGTCTCTCATGAAGCTGCTTATTTTGAGTGGTGAAAGGTCAAGGTCATCCTTCAAGGTCAAAGGTCAAATAAATGGCTTCAAAGCGGCGCAGTAGGGGGCAATGTGTTTCTGACAAACGCGTCTCTTGTTTCATTTGAATTTTGTAAAATATTTAATAAATTGAAAACCCCACCGAAGTACAGGTACAGTGATCAAATGCATCAAATTAAACAATATAATATTGTTACAGGTTTTAGCTCACCTCATCATCTTGTGTTGTCAACTTTGAACCCTTTAGAGGCAAAATTATTCTTCAAATCTTGATGATTATTTGACAGAATATTTATGTTGAGGCTTGATGATTATTTGACAGAATACTTATGTTGAGGCTTGATGGTTATTTGACAGAATACTTATGTTGAGGCTTGATGGTTATTTGACAGAATACTTATCTTGAGGCTATAAGTTCAAGGCTAAGTTTGAATCTGGGTCACATGTGTAAAAAATCTAGGTCACAAAGTCAAAACTAAGAAAAAAAAAACTTTTTCCTTTTTATGTCACCCACCACTATAAGTGGGGGACATATTGTTTTTGCCCTGTCTGTTGGTTGGTTGGTCTGTTGGTTTGCGCCAACTTTAACATTTCCAATAACTTTTGCAATATTGAAGATAGCAACTTGATATTTGGCATGCATGTGTATCTCATAGAGCTGCACATTAAATGTCAAGGTTATCCTTCATGGTCAAATATATGGGTCAAAATCGCTCATTTAATGTCACTTTTGCAATATTGAAGCTAGCAACTTAATATTTGACATGCATGTGTATATCATGGAGCTGCACATTTTGAGTGGTGAAAGGTCAAGGTCATCCTTCAAGGCCAAGGTCATATAGGGACAGTATTTTGGCTGAGTGTGAGTCTTGGTCATATGCTTATAATAACTAGGTCAACAAATCTTAGAAAAACCTTGTTACCATTCTTGATTAAAGTGGCCTTTTCACAGATTTTGGCATGTTTTGAAGTTTGTCATTGAATGCTTTATATTGATAAATATAAACATTAAATTTTAAAAGCTGCAGTAAAAAATCAAAAATAAAATTTAAAAAAGGAAAAAAAAAGTAGCTCGCAGCAGGGATCAAACCAGTGACCCCCAGAATTCTGAAGTAAAAAGGCATAAACCAACTGAGATATCCTGCCAAGCTTACATAAGAAGCGTATTGTTTACGTTATATAAGAAATCTTCGTAGTTCCACAAATGTAAATGACAACAACAGAACTCTCCAAAGTATTTAATCATTTTACGTTGCAACGCTTTATAATTTTTAGGGGTTTTTTTCGTCAAAAGATGCATATAATGGCTATATTAGACCATGGCAAATGTTCAGTAATACTCACAAATATCATAACTATACTGAAAATTTGCGAATCTGAAACAACTTTTTCCAATTTTGTCAATTTATCAAACTGTGAAAAGATCCCTTTAAAACATAATGTTTATCTTGACATTAGTTTGGCTGTGTTAAAATCTAAGACAAGTATGTTCTCAAACAAGGTCACCAGGTTAAATCTTTGAAAAATATTGTTTCTTCTTTAGCTGCAAATTCTACAAAAACCTAGTTACCACTCTATAGAAAACATTTATGGCTTATAATGATACATGTTCAGAATATTAATTTGGAAAATATCTTGGTTAAGATTGAATCTGGGTCACTTTAGGTAAAAAAAAGGTCCCAAGGTCAAAGATTGAATCTGGGTAACTTAAGGTCAAAATCTAGGTCCCAAGGTCAAGTCTCTAACAATTATTTTACCTTGAGGTCAGGTGATCGCTTTAGAGCCATCATGGACCTCTTGTCCTGTAGGAATGTGTAACAAAATGTGTTTGTTGTAATTCAACAACAAAGTTATATAGCTTATGTAAGATTTTCCACCGCAGAATAATTTGTGGGTCTTTCTCTTTTCAGGAAAGCCTTTGCAGCATGATCCAAAATTTAAAGGTCCCATCAGCAACCGGTAAGTGACATATTTGAGACATTTATTACATGTTAATTAATATTATCCTCAACACTTAACCATAGATTTGAATGAATGAATCAATCAAAGATACTTGACTTAATATTGACTTAATGCATGCTCACCTTATACATGTACTCATCTTACATGTTTTCTTTTTTTTTAAATAAAAATTATAGTATTTGTTGGCATTTCCTATATTCAAGTTTGATAATAATCAATATGGCAACAAGAAGCTAGTAACCTAACACCAACCAGTCATTGATTTTAATTGGCAATTAAATCAACTGTTTCCCGTAAAATTTACTCCTGTATTTTTGCCCCCAAATTCCAAACTTAACAAATAGTTGAGAAGAGCAGGTATTACTATACATTGATCTGAATGTTGGTGAGCCTGGTAATGAGTAAATTATCTAGGATTTCTGGGACACACTTATATGCTTTCAAATAACTTAATATGGGTAGAAAAACCTCATAAAACTTCAAAATACTCTCATATATTTACACACATATATATGTGCAAATGTATAATTATGTACACATGTATATGTTCACATGATTATAATATTATGTACACATGGATATGTTCACATGTATATCTACAGTGCAAGTACTTTGACATGAGAGTTGCCTTGACAAGTTAAATGGTTTTTGATTGGATTAATTTTTTATTACAGGTCATGTACAGACATCATATGCTGCCTTATATTTGTGGTTTTTGTGGCGGGGATGGCAGTTGTTGGATACTTTGGTGAGTTTTTAGAAAAATGATTAAAATGTGACGATATTTTAGAAGTTTAAAATGTAGATACTTTTTCGAACCTTGGAACCTTTACAACAATTTGGGATGTATGCCTTAACAGGCACATGCTTATAGAGACATTCCATTTCCTTGAAAGAACCAATGCTAAGTGTTATTGGAAAGACTGTTTAATTGAACCTTGATTTAGGGATCAAACCTATTACTTTTACAATACAAGCAGATTCAACACCATAGCAATATTAATTACACCACTGTGACATTGAATTGGTACTGCATTTGATGTGAAAACAGCAAACAATGGATTTTCCTGTTCTGTGTTTTAGCATTCTCCTACGGCAATCCTCGACTACTCCTATATCCAATGAATTCAAACAAAGAACTGTGTGGTTATGGGAATCAGAAGTAAGTATATTATTTTGCCTGTTATTTGCTTTTCAGATCCTCTTGTTATGTTCCCATCTATTTGAATATTGATAAACAGACATATAGTTGTTTCTGTCATTAAATCCATTATCAGATCATTCATTAAAGACATTTCAGATTCTTAATTAAACCCATTATCAGATACCTTTATTAAACCCATTTCAGATCCTTTATTTAACCTATAATCAGATCCTTCATAAAACCCATTTCAGATCCTTTATTAAACCCATTTGTTATGCCCCCTTCGAAGAAGAGGGGGTCTATTGCTTTGTACATGTTGGTCGGTCTGTCGGTCCGTCTGTCGGTCCGTCTGTCGGTCGGTCCGTCCACCAGGTGGTTTCCGGATGATAACTCAAGAACGCTTGGGCCTAGGATCATGAAACTTCAAAGGTACATTGATCATGACTCGCAGATGACCCCTATTGATTTTGAGGTCACTAGGTCAAAGGTCAAGGTCACGGTGACCCGAAATAGTAAAATGGTTTCCAGATGATAACTCAAGAACGCTTAGGCCTAGGATCATGAAACGTGATAGGTAAATTGATCATGACTCGCAGATGACCCCTATTGATTTTCAGGTCACTACGTCAAAGGTCAAGGTCACAGTGACCCGAAAAAGTAAAATGGTTTTTGGATGATAACTCAAGAACGCTTATGCCTAGGATCATGAAACTTCTTAGATAGATTGATAATGGCTGGAAGATGACCCCTATTGATTTTCAGGTCACTAGGTCAAAGGTCAAGGTCACGGTGACCCAAAATAGTAAAATGGTTTCCGGATGATACGTCAAGAACGCTTATGCCTAGGATCATGAAACTTCATAGGTACATTGATCATGACTCGCAGATGACCCCTATTGATTTTCAGGTCACTATGTCAAAGGTCAAGGTCACGGTGACCCGAAATAGTTAAATAGAGTCTGTATGATAACTCAAGAACACTTATGCCTAGGATCATGAAACTTGATAGGTTGATTGATCATGACTAGCAGTTGACCCCTATTGATTTTCAGATCACTATATCAAAGTCAAGGTCACGGTGACCCAAAATAGTAAAATGGTTTCCGGATGATAACTCAAGAACGCTAATGGCTACGATCATGAAACTTCATAGGTACATTGATCATGACTTGCAGATGACCCCTATTAATTTTGAGGTCACTTGGTCAAAGGTCAAGGTCACGGTGACCCGAAATAGTAAAATGGTTTCCGGATGATAACTCAAGAATGCTTATGTCTAGGATCATGAAACTTCATAGGTACATTGATCATGACTCGCAGATGACCCCTATTGATTTTGAGGTCACTAGGGTAAAGGTCAAGTTCACGGTGACCCGAAATAGTAAAATGGTTTCCGTATGATAACTGAAGAAGGCTTATTCCTAGGATCATGAAACTTTATAGGTAGATTGATCATGACTGGCAGATGACCCCTATTGATTTTCAGGTCACTAGGTCAAAGGTCAAGGTCATGATGACCCGAAATAGTAAAATTGTTTCCGGATGATAACTCAAGAACGCTTATGGCTAGGATCATGCAACTTCATTGGTACATTGATCATGACTGGCAGATGACCCCTATTGATTTTCAGGTCACTTGGTCAAAGGTCAAGGTCACAGTGACAAAAAACATATTCACACAATGGCTGTCACTAAAACGGAGAGCCCATATGGGAGGCATGCATGTTTTACAAACAGCCCTTGTTAAACTAATTTACATGTTAAGGGAGTAGTTATTTAAAAAAAAATAACACAAAATTGTATGCAGAGGAATATACATTATTTACAGTATTCAACTTAAATGCTATTCTTTCAGGGGCAAGGACAACTTGGTGTTCTTCGATCTGATAGCATGTGGCAAGATGGGCCCAGGTGTGTTTGTTGATGGCTGCCCCACCACACAGGTATAGAAAGTTAAGAATATCCAAGAGTGATCTCCCCTTGTTAGGAATCCAAGAGTGATGTTTCCTAGTTAGGAATGTCCAAGAGTGATCTCCCCTAGTAAGGAATGTCCAAGAGTGATGTCCCTTAGTTAGAAATGTGCAAGAGTGATCTTCCTTAGTTAGGAATGTCCAAGTATCTCCCCTAGTAATGCATTCAATAGTGATCTCCCCTAGTTAGGAATCCAAGAGTGATCTCTCCTAGATAGGAATGTCCAATAGTGATCTCCCCTAGTTAGGAATGTAGGAGAGTGATTTTCCGTAGTTAGGAATGTCCAAGAGTGATCTTTCCTAGATATGAATTTCCAAGAGTGATCTCCCATAGTTAGGAATGTCCAAGATTGATCTTTCCTTATGTAGGAATGTTCAAGAGTGATCTTCCTTACTTAAGAATGTCCAAGATTAATTTCCCCTAATTAGGAAAGTCAAAGAGTAATCTCCTATAGTTAGGAACGTCCAAGATTGATCTTTCCTTATGTAGGAATGTTCAAGAGTGATCTTCCTTACTTAAGAATGTCCAAGATTAATTTCCCCTAGTTAGGAAAGTCAAAGAGTAATCTCCTATAGTTAGGAATGTCCAAGATTGATATCCCTTATTTAGGAATGTCCAAGGGTTATCCCCTCTAGTTAGGAATCCATAAAATGATCTTCCCATGTCAGGAATGTCTAAGAGTGGTATCCCTTAGTTAGGAATGCCCAAGATTTATCTCTCCTGCCAAAATAACATCACCATATCAGATAATTTCTGGGGCTGAAGTTTAATGACTGAAATTTTGAAGCTGAGTTGGGGAACTCTTTTATGAGGCACTTTTTGTCACCTCAAAATCTCATATTGTCACATACCAAACAGTAATTGGTGTACTTCAAATGGGATATTGTATAATTAGTTTACCATTTCAGTACAACTTAAGATATGCTTACCATTGGAGCTATTCAAAACAACAACCTAGTTTCAGATAATATATACATATTTTACAAAATTGCCCATCAGTAATGGTAGTGTCAGTGTCCGGTCACTATCCTCTATTGATGCTAAGGCAACATCTGTTATATCGGATATTCATCTCTGGGCATGTCATTGTCCTGCAATATCCTTCCTACAGTATTATATGCATGCACAATGCTGCCCCCCACCCCACCCCCGGATTGTAACATTGATACAAAGTTATATTAATATTTACCCACGCAAATTGCATGTTATACATAATGACACTTTTATTAATTTTTCAGTTTGATTTCTTTTCAAATAACTCAATAAACATACATTTTACCTATTAATGTAATAGGCGTGTCCGTGTTTTGATCTGTATGCCCTTGCACAATGAAGATAATGTTTTTTGCAAGTTTTGTATGAATTTGTTCATAAAATTCTTGAAAATGAGACAAAATGACTCTAGCATGACTACAGAATTTATTATGTGTTATTTACTGGTGTTAATATTTACAGAACTGTATCTTCATCATTTATGAAGAAATTAAAAAATTAATGCATCAAAATGATCACAATTACTGTTGACATTGCATCTTGCATGCAATATCTGTGTCTTTAACTTAAAGGAAAATGTCTGACTTAGAAGTCAGACATTTTGTTTTTCAGATTGTAACATGATTTCGTATGAGATAATTTAAATTAAGTTTCTCTTCGCCTTCTTCATCTGTTTAGTTTAATTAGTTTAAACCTATTTATTTTCGCTTGACTGCATCGAAAGCCTAAGGCTTATATGAAACGCTCTTGAGTTCGTTTCCTGGGACTAGAACCAGTACTTGGTGTCTGTTGGGGAAGATCTTAAGAACGCTCCCACAGTGGGGATCGAACCCGTGACCTCCCGATCGCTAGGCGGACACCATATCCATTACGCCACGGCGACCTTCGAATCACACACATTATTGTGTTATGTTTCATATTGTATAATTTTATGTTATTGTTTGCAGTCCTGAAAAAAAATGTGTTGGGAAAAAAATAGTTTGATAAGCAGCTGATTTGCATCAGGCAAGTCAGAGTTAATGCCCTTAGTTTTTGTGATCAATAGGAAATTCTTAGATTTTGCTATCTTACTAATGCAAGTTTTTTTTCAAATCTTCACCAATCTATCTGAAAATGTTTTTTAACATAAAATGGAGGCCAAACTTGATAACCAGCCAAATCACATCAGGCAATTCAAATTAATAGTCCTTTGTTTGAATGAAAAATGCATTATTTACCATTAAAGCTCTTATAAATAATTATTTTTTCAATCAATCAGCACAAACTTTCCACAAATATTTGCTCGCATAAAATGGGAGTACAGTTTGAGAACCAGGCCAGAAAATATGGCATGCCTTGGGATCCTTTTTTGTCCCCTACCGGTGAAACCGGAGGGGACTTATGGTTTGCGCTCTGTGTGTCCGTCAGTCATTCAGTCAGTCAGTCAGTCAGTCATTCAGTCAGTCAGTCAGTCAGTCAGTCAGTCAGTCAGTCAGTCAGTCAGTCAGTCAGTCAGTCAGTCAGTCAGTCAGTCAGTCAGTCAGTCAGTCAGTCAGTCAGTCAGTCAGTCAGTCAGTCTGTCAGTCAGTCAGTCAGTCAGTCTGTCTGTCACACTTTTCTGGATCCTGCGAAAACTTTAAAAGTTCTTCATATTTTTTCATGAAACTTGAAACATGGATAGATGGCAATATGGAGATTATGCATGTCATTTCATTTTGTTCCTACATCAAAAATTCTGGTTGCTATGGCAACAAATATTTTAAAAGAATAAAAAATTCTGACAATGGTGGAGTTCATCGGTAGGGGACCATATATCTTGACAATAGTCTTGTTTAAGTCGGGCTTTTATATTTCTGTCCATGACCTTGGCAGAGAAATGTGGGTTTTTGCAGCCACAATGCTGGTGAGAATGATCTCTTGTAGACAATTAGCCTCAGGGTACCAATTCACGAACGATTTTTTACTGATTTTATTTAATTTGTCTGTTTCAAGTTTTACAAAATAATTTAAGATGATATTTCAGGTAAAAGTCTACTCTTTCTGAAACTATAAAATGTTAAGAAAACAAGCGTTAATAACTCGACCTTACCGTTGGTCAAATGAAGTTGGTTCTGTTTACCTTTTGCAACCGATTTGGAACCAATTATCGAACGTTCACTCAAGCCAGCCATCAGACATTTGCAAAGCACACATAAACTGGTAAAATAAATTTATTTACAATGCAACTGATGTGTATAATCATTACTTATATATTTTGTTCATTTAATCAGAAGATTAATACTACATGTAATTGATACTTTGGACAATTTTTTTTCTTTTTTGACTTCTCAAACTACTGCTTGTAGAGTACAGACTGAGTATGTATTTGATTTTTTGTGTGTCTTTTGTCTAAAAGAAAGAAAAAGAAAATCTAAATAGAAGTTTTATATTTATGAATAAACTGATTCTCAATAAATGTGGTTGAATGTTCCCGAGTTACAAGTTGGCTTCAGAACGAATTGACCATAAAACAACTTAGTTGTTTGCAACCTAATCCATTAAAATAAAAATAGAAAACAGGGCAATGTTAAGAATGTAATCGCTTATTTTGACAGTTGTAAACAAAGTGAAAGGTAGTGAAAAGCCTTCAAGGTGAATAAAAACATCGCTCATATTGTTAAAATCTTATAAAACAAAACATTTTGATGACTTATAATGATCTAACTGAATTAACCACTCATTTACCTGGTCAAATTTTAAAATTTTACTTGGTTCGATGAATCTTCGTCTGCAGTTGCATTTACGAAGAAGAGGCTGTCAAGTTGGAAGTTTGCAAATATAATGTATTCATATTGAACTAACTTAAAATAGGACCCAATTTTAAATCTTACAATTCCACCGTGAGTAAATTTTATAATTTATAAAAATCGTTCGAGAATTGGTTCCGTTCGAGAATTGGTACCCTGTGACTAATGAACAAAATTTTCAGATATGCGTAGAGGAATGCCCAAAGAAGAACACATTTTACAAGCTGGGAGGTTTAGTACCAGGTGCCAAAGAAGAAATTGAAAAATATTGCAAGGCAGATTCTGACAAAACAAAGGTAAGGGATAGATGAATAGACAAAATTACATACTATAGTTACTATTCATGTTGGGATACTTTGAATTTTAACCCTTTCAGTGCGGGAACCGAATTTTAAAGGCCTTTGCAAACAGTTTGGATCCAGATGTGACGCCACAGAACGTGGCATCTCATCAGGATCCAAACTGTTTGCTATTCTGATAGTATTCTTTGAAAAAAGTCGAAGAAAATGCTAATTTTAGAAATTCAGCAGACGACATTTTAGCAGACGACAAATTTCCCAGCATGCAAAGGGTTATTTATTTTGTTGCTGTCCCAATTGCTGTCTGATGTGGAGTTATTTTTGTATAATGGTGGAAATGATGTTGGTCATAGGACTGTGACATCCTGTGTTTGATCCCCTCCCCAGGATATTTCCGAATATCTCTCAGAGTCACCAGATACAAACCATTGAGAAAGCCTTCAAAACACTCCAGCTTTTTTAACTCCATGATTGTGTTTCAATAGGAGGAGGGAACAACCTATTTTTGAATGTGCCTTTTTTTGCATAATTTTGTATTGAGAAATATTTCATGAAACTTTTTTGATTTAAGGTCAACCAGTAAGACGTCAAGGTCACATGGGCTTATTATATAAAAAATGTTTAGGCCACAGATAAGTGTGTTTTTGAAGGATATCTATGATCATGGCAGTTATTGTGATAATTATTCTTGAGGAAAATAAAATTGCCTATCAATTAACAAGTCACATGTTAAGAGCAGATGAAAGTTTTGTCCACATTATATATAGTGGATTCTTAGGATAACATACTTTATTATGATGGTTTGAGTTAATGAAGCCTTTTTATACCCCCACAAACGAAGTTTAGGGGGGTATATAGGAGCGAGCTTGTCTGTCGGTCTGTCTGTTGGTCTGTATGTCGGTCCGTATACAGTGTCCGCTCTCTAATTCGAGTTGTTTTCATCCGATCTTCACCAAACTTGGTCAGAAGTTGTATCTAGATGATGTCTAGGTCAAGTTTGAACATGGGCCTTGCTGGGTCAAAAACAAGGTCATGGGGTCACTTAGTGCGTTTTAAACATTCAGCATGTTGTCTGCTCTCTTTTTATGTCCCCCACTATAGTAGTGGGGGACATATTGTTTTTGCCCTGTCTGTCTGTTGGTCTGTTGGTCTGTCTGTCTGTTTGCGCCAACTTTAACATTTTGCAATAACTTATGCTATATTGAAGATAGCAACTTCATATTTGGCATGCATGTGTATCTCATGAAGCTGCACATTTTGAATGGTGAAAGGTCAAGGTCAAGGTCATCCTTCAAGGTCAGAGGTAAATATATGTGGCCAAAATCGCTCATTTTATGAATACTTTTGCAATATTGAAGATAGCAACTTGATATTTGGCATGCATGTGTATCTCTTGGAGCTGCACATTTTGAGTGGTGAAAGGTCAAGGTCAAGGTCATCCTTCAAGGTCAGAGGTCAATTATATGTGACCAAAATCGCTCATTTTATGAATACTTTTGCAATATTGAAGATAGCAACTTGATATTTGGCATGCATGTGCATCTCATGGAGCTGCTCATTTTGAGTGGTGAAAGGTCAAGGTCAAGGTCATCCTTCAAGGTCAGAGGTCAAATATATGTGGCCCAAATGGCTTATTTTATGAATACTTTTGCAATATTGAAGATAGCAACTTGATATTTGGCATGCATGTGTATCTCATGGAGCTGCACATTTTGAGTGGTGAAAGGTCAAGGTCAAGGTCATCCTTCACAAGGTCAAGGTCATCCTACAATGTCAAACATCATATAGGGGGACATTGTGTTTCACAAACACATCTTGTTCAAGTAGTTTTCATCCGATCTTCACTAATCTTTGTCAGAAGTTGTATCTAGATGATCTCTAGGCCAAGTTCCAACATGGGCCATGCAGGGTCAAAAAGTAGGTCACGGGTCACTAAGTGCGTTTTAAACATTGAGCATGTTGTCCGCTCTCTAATTCAAGTACAGTTTAACTTAGATAACTCGAGGAAGCACGGGACCTACATCGATGCTCGAGTAATCGCAGGTTTCGAGTAATCCATGGTATTATTTGTTTTCACTGTCTCGGTTGATAGTGCTAAATTCTGACCGCAAACGCTTTATTTACATTTAAGACGTTGCTAGAGAAAGAAAAGGCTTTGTAAAAATCGCTTAAGGTTACAGTATAATAAACAAAACAATAAAGATGATCGTAAATTCATTTAATTATTTCAACATACACACAAAACATATATATAATCAAAAATATCTCATCAATATTCACTGTACATGTAGCATAATTATTTTTAAAAAAGCACACAAGGTATGTACATGCGCATGAAAAAAACACACACTAAAAACAACATAATCACTACACACTTTGCATTTTATGTACATTAGTCAGACTTGTGTTGCGCAAAGTCAAGGATTGAAGATTGTCGCAACCCATTAGCTTCCCGGAACTGATGGCGGAAGACGTTTGGCGAATATTATCGATTGCTGGTAATTAATAAATTATCATTAAAACTGTGTAGCTTTGATCTGCTTCTCAAAGGATGACAATTTGCAGTGTTTCTCAAACTGCAACTAACTTCACACCTAATGGAGCGTCTTTTGTCTGCTTGATTGCGCTGTTATCACAACTCGAATATTTTACACCGACCAGACGAGAAAGCGTCCTCGAATAATTGCCAGTTAATTAGGTGTGAAATGCCTTTCAGGGACCGGCACACGACCTCAAGTTATCGAAAATCGCATGTTTGAGTTATCGCGGGTATTTTTATATAGACATTAAAGCAAAATGCTAGGGACTTTCTTTAATGCTCGAGTAATCGCCAGTTTTCGAGAAATCGCCAGCTCGAGTTATTGCAATTCTACTGTAGTTTTCATCCGAGCTTCACCAAACTTGGTCTGAAGTTGTATCTAGATGATGGCTAGGCCAAGTTTGAACATGGGTCATGGCAGGTCAAAAACTAGGTCACGGGGTCACTTAGTGTGTTTTAAACATTGAGCATGGTGTCCGCTGTTTTTTTGTGAACACAACATGCAAAATATTCTGTGTCAATGCGGCGGTGGGGGTATTCGTCACGTCTGTGACAGCTGTAGTTTTTTTAAGACCGAGGTCAATGTCATATGCACATTTTAACTATTTGGCTGCAAGTCACGGGACAAATCTGTATCACAAATATATCATGCTTATTATGCCCCCCTTCCAAGAAGAGGGGTTATATTGTTTTGCTTATGTGGGTCCGTCAGTCTGTCTGTCGGTCGGTCAGTCCGTCCACCAAATGGTTTTCGGATGATAACTAAAGAACGTTTTGGCCTAGTTCAACATTTAACTTTTTGCATTGTTAATTTGGTACTTCAATGTTGACTACATTGATTTCTGTCTTTTAAGAAATAAATCCACCTGTTTTCAACTGATTGTATTGTTGTTTTGCAGCCTCTGGATAAACGTGTGACAGACAACGAATGCCCTGCCTATCTCCTAGAGAGTAAACCAGGTATTGGATTTAAAATTTCATTCCACACGGTGTCTTTAAACTGTGGCCTCATGGGTTTATATGAGGCAGTAGCTTCTTTAAAATCTGTAGTTGTATGTGTGTGTCTAAGTGTGAAAGATGTGTGTACTTCTTGTTCTACCCCAACAAACGAAGTTTAGGGGGTATATAGGAGTGAGCATGTCTGTCTGTCGGTCGGTCTGTTGGTCGGTCTGTCGGTCCGTATTAAGTGTCCGCTCTCTAATTCAAGTTGTTTGCATCGGATCTTCACCAAACTTGGTGATCTTGTATCTTGATGATGTCTAGGTCAAGTTCGAATATGGGTCCTGCCGGGTCAAAAACTAGGTCACTGGCTCACTTAGTAATAAACCATCGGAAAGCATAAAATAATTGTGGATACTTTGGGGTCCTCTCAAGCATCATTCTAATTTCCAGCAAGCACTTAAGACCAAAGTCCATCATTATTAGAAATCAACAAATTTAAGATCAAACAAAAATGCCAGATTTTTAGAACCCATGCATTTTCAATAGATTGGAAGTTCAAGATTTGTTCATGTTTTTATTTGTATATTTATCCCTTTCCTGCTCAGATGAAATGGGAAAAGCTATATTCAACCAGCACGAAAACTGTGTAACTTGCAGGCGTTGCAGATTTTATGCTGTTTGCTGCTCATCAGTATCTTTGGATTGGAAATAAAGACATTAAAACTTTAAACAATTAACCCTTTACCACTTATAAGCAAAGTGAAAATGGCTATGTGCAAACAGCATAAAACCAGAATAGCTTGCAAGTAACTCGCAGTCTGTTAAGGTTTTTATGCTGTTTGCTGCTCGTCAGTATCTAAGGTTTTTGAGATAAAGCCTTTAAAACTAGAATCTAGTAAGAAAGATATTGAATGAAATTTAACTTTTTAAGGGACTGCAAACATGTCAAAATACGTATCTTAGTGGTAAAGAGTTAAGAGAGGTTTTTAATTGTATTTTATTTTCTTAGGGACTACAAACAAGTTGAAATATCTATCTGAGCAGTAAAGGGTTTAACAAATTTCTGTATAGCCAGTAAAGGGTTAAACAAATTTCTGTATATCCAGTTAAGGGTTTAACAAATTTCTGTATAGCAAGTTAAGGTTTTAACAAATTTATGTATAGCCAGTTAAGGGTTTAACAAATTTCTGTATTGCAAGTTAAGGGTTAACAAATTTCTGTATATCCAGTTAAGGGTTTAACATATTTCTGTATAGCAAGTTAAGGTTTTAACAAATATCTGTATAGCCAGTTAAGGGTTTAACAAATTTCTGTATTGCAAGTTAAGGGTTTAACAAATTTCTGTATATCCAGTTAAGGGTTTAACAAATTTCTGTATATCAAGTTAAGGTTTTAACAAATTTATGTTTAGCCAGTTAAGGGTTTAACAAATTTCTGTATTGCAAGTTAAGGGTTTAACAAATTTCTGTATATTCAGTTAAGGGTTTAACAAATTTCTGTATATCAAGTTAAGGTTTTAACAAATTTATGTATAGCCAGTTAAGGGTTTAACAAATTTCTGTCTAGCAAGTTAAGGTTTTAACAAATTTATGTATAGCCAGTTAAGGGTTTAACAAATTTCTGTATAGCAAGTTAATGGTTTAACAAATTTATGTATAGCCAGTTAAGGGTTTAACAAATTTCTGTATAGCTGTGTATAAGATCTCTGTATTTGCCATGAACAGTTCTTCACAGATGTGTCCCGAAGGTGCTTGCTGATCTACTGGAGAAAGTCGGATCCTTGGAGGAGAATTTGAAAAACGCCAGCATTACAAACATTACTAACAACAGGAATGAGGTCTTTGGTCCTGATGATATCAAAAAGGGATTGGAGTAAGTGTTATTGCTTGATCTTTAATCTTGGATGATGTAGATTATAAGTAAGTGAGTAAAGAAAAAGAGTAGCTTGAAAAGTGAATTAAATTCACAGATATTAATTGGTAAAAGGTTAAGAAAAAAGTAGTTTCTTTATATAATAACATAAAATTTTCTTCTTTTTAAATAATTTAGTTTATAAATGTTCATCTTTTAGTTTACATGTATTATTAAGTTACATTTATATTCAACTTAAAATATGCTATGTGTTCATTATATCAGGTGACTTATAGAAAAAGTACATTTTAAAAGTTGAAGAAATATCTTGCACGCTGTTTTTGGGAGCTCCTGCTCTGTTTTTAAAAGTCTTTATTGTTGTAGTTAATAAATAAATCTGTATTATTACATATTACATTTTGTCTGTATTTTTTTTTCAGTGCGTATGGTCTGTTTTTGAAGGCCAAGGAATATGGAGAAAAGGTCATACAGGATGTTGTTGCCTCTTGGTGGATGATACTTCTGTGAGTACAGGCGCAATTATTATTATGCTGCTTTAGGGACTTTTATATTCATTTATAATTGAGAATTGTTTTGTAATATACATTGTGTCTTTATAAATAGTTCATGCATCCAAGCAAAATATCAGGTGAGCATTTAGTTGCAATTATGTCATACCGTAGATCAGTCACGTGTTGATTTCCTGCCTTAAATTGGTCATTAATGCATGATCTGTCATGCCCATGAACCAGATCTGTACGAGGTCACATTCAAGGTCATCCATAGATGTCAAATGATGCCAAAAGCTTTTTTCAATCAGGTCGGCTAGCCCACTTTGTAGACTTCTGAACAAATCCTAGGATCTTGGTTTTAATTCCCACCCAGGCCTCATATCTTATGTGTGGAATGGTTATAAAGTTATTTGTAAAGCCATTCTCCTCTTACTCTGATTTGAACAAGCAGTTGTCTGTTCTCAGTTGCCAAACTATGTGCACTTAGTGCTGCTAACCAAGGGAAAATGTTTATAGGGTAACTGCCTGCCCTGATTTTACAACAATATTGTTCAAAACAGCAAAACCTCGTGAAAAACATACAACTCAGCTATTTTTCTTTCTGAAAAATATCATTCAAAGGTAATGCACCATGTATATGTTATACAAGTCTTCGTGGCCAAATGTGGATTATGCATTCATCAACAGTGCTGGAGTGCAAATTTATTCGTTTTCAAGGCGGCTTTCTGTGACATGGCACATTACCTTACAAGCACATGATTGTCTACTACCGGTATGTTAGTGCCTGGCATATACCATTACACTAGGTTTCACGGGTTAAGATATTCATCCGTAATAACTTGGTGTATAATAAGGCGGCTTTCTGTGGCATGACACGTTGCCTTAAAAGCACATGATTGTCTACTATGTTAGTGCCTGGCATATACCATTATACTAGGTTTCACG